>NW_027493570.1:0-147425 GCF_021521415.1 Bidens hawaiensis | reverse complement strand
AATATCTAACGGGTTTCGTAATTTGATATTGCAAGTCAAAAATATTGGCCTTTCAATCATCCCTTGACTTATAATATCAAAAAATTTGTTGAACCATATATCACATCTTCATGAATCAACCCGACAAAGCCGAAGCGTCTTCAATCAATATATAAGCATCTCGGATATGATCCACCGGGGACAACGATGAAATGACAAAGCTTATTATTTCCGTGAATGAAATTATTAAAGTAACTCACCCCTAATAAATATCCCAGATACTCGTATCCCACGTTTTCAAGTTGAGAGCTTAAACAATTTAATTCCCTATTAAATCCAACTTGTTTAAAAATTATCACCTTAATATATAAGCATCTCGGATGCTCGTAGCCCCACGTTTTCAGGATCCAATTCTCGAACGCCTTGAAAATAACATATAAATAATATGCCTTGAAGAAGGTCCAACAGTGACGAAAACCAGAACAAATTTGACTTTCTTCAATTTGGTCAACCCCGAACATCATCTTCAAGAATAATCTCAACCATCTTGAGCCCAAAATAAATTAATTCCAGCAGACCACTGTACATATCCGATCCATATCAGTAGCCAAAAAAACTGGCCCAAAATCTATTTTCAGCCCAAATGCATTTCTTTAAATTTTAGGGCACAAAAGTTAAAAATTAACCTTATTTCCTTTCAAAGTTCCAGCTACCATCAACAATCTGACCAACCGGAAATTGGTCGGCCTTAGCATTCTCCGTCCAACCACCCTTTTCCGCCTCTCCTCTCTCACCCCACCTCCGGCCACCTCTCCAATTACTAGCCAAAAAATCGTATTCCGGCCATTAAATCATCATAGCCGCCTCAGTTCCAACATCACCAAGTCATCGGTGGTGGCCAACCATCCATCTTTACCACCGTCCACCCCTACCACTTTTCTCATGTCACTACGGCCGCCAAAACCAACACGACCTCCAAACCCGTTGTCCCACTAATCACCAACTGCTTCAACCACCCTTCCATCTATGTACTTAACCACAAGCACAACCACAATCACCATACACCAGTTTCCGGAAAATAAGGCTGAGAATCCAGATCTGCGAACAAGACGAGCTTCGAACACCTTTATTTTCTTAGACCTTCAAACTTTATTTCCAAACTTCTAACTTTATTTTCAAAACTTCAACGGGTTTTAACGTCTCGGTTTGAGTAATAGCGGAAATAGAACCTGAATATCAAGAGCAAAGTTAAATAATAAGATTCGACCAGCTCTGATACCAATTGTAGGAACCAAAACAACCATGATGAACGGTTTTTCTCTTGACACGGTTTTTGAGACGGTGCGGTAAATCAAACGACCAAACAAAAGATATAAAGATAAGATATATATATATATATGAACGATCGAGTATTCGGTTAAAATATTGATAATATTGAGCTAGAACCGACCCACCAAATATGAGCTCCCATTGGGTGGGTGATTTACACCATGCAAACACACACTAAAATGAAATACAAAGTTACATATATAACCAAACAACTAAAATTCTAGAAGATCTTCTCCCCTTTGAAGCTAAACGCGTGCACCGAAGCTCTCATCTCGTATCCGGATTTCTCGCTCACTTTAATTATTAACTTAACCATTAATATTTAGTGGGTTTCGTAATTTGATATCGCAAGTCACAAATATTGCCTTACAAAGAGTTATTACTGATCAAACACTCATTATCAAGAAGGTGAAGGACGATCAGATTCTTGTCCATAGTGTATGTTGATGATATTATCTTTAGGTCAACGTGTGATAAGTTGTGTAGAGAGTTTGTAAAGGTCACGTAGATTCGGTTTGAAATAACTCCGTTGGGGAAATGACTTTCTTTTTCGGCCTTCAAGTTGAACAGAAGACGGACGGGATTTTGATGCATCATGAGAAATACGTTCACAAAATTGTTCAGAATTTTGGTTTCAAAGATGCCAATTACTTTGTCACTCTGATTGCTATCTGATGTGTGAAAAGCTATATATAAATATTAATAACTAATTCTCGCAATTCAACACTAAGTCTTAAAAATAAAATGGATAACCTAACTTAGCTTTACACAAACGGCAAGTGTATCGGTCGCGTAGCAGCACAGTCTAGTAAGTCCGACTATCGAACACGAAGACACGGGAGGTGGCTCAAATAATAAACCCTAACCAAGTCATGCATAAATAATACATTTATATATCTTATTTATTTAAACTAACTTAACAAACGGGAAAACTTAACAGAACTAACGGAGCTCTTATGTATGATGAACGGGAACCACATAAGTAAGGATCCTCAACGACTATCAATGATGCTCGGGTGTCAACAAGCCTATAAAATCGGGTTCTAATGATAAACTAGCTAGAAAATGATGAGGGTAAGTAGGTCCATGGTTAGTTTTGCTAAAAAAACCCCTATATATCTAGAAAGTATAATAATGCACGTTGATTCTCTAAGTACACTAATGACTTACCACTTGGTCCACGTCTAAGTCACAAATCCCTATAAGGCTCGTAGCCATAACAATCCTAGAAGATGGGTAATTAGATATTATGGACTAAATAACTGAGCTTACAAAATAGCCTAATCAACAGCTAGAAAACCGATCGAGGTCTCACAATGGCTAACTAAATCCACAAGGCCAAAGAGAAACCGACCCATAATGTCTTGGTCCAACTAAAAGGGGGTGAAATACTGATCCAATCAACTTCAACCTCACAAACCCTATGGTGGTATCTACCATAAATAACCGAAAACACCAAGTAATCAGTAAACATGTAACCCTAGACTAAACACGAAACTAATTCATGCAAAATAAGATCACACGGGGTTCAATAAGATCAAAACTAATCAATCACAGTAGCAACCACAGAATAAAATCACAAAATATGAAGTTGACAATAGAATCATTTGAGCTTTTAAGTATTTTAAATTTTCCTTTATTTGTTATAATTAATTGAATTCAAATATTAAATATGAATCATTTGAAAGCAATTATAAATAAGTATGAATGCAAAAACTATCCAAAGTGTATGAAATATTTATATATAATTTAGTACACATCAAGATCCATTGGGAAAGTCAGTCGATCAACACCTTTGTTGGTTAATTAGTGGCACCCTAATGTACCTCACTTCAAGAAGGCCGGACATTATGTTCCCTATATGTGTAAGATATCAATGTTATCCTAACGCTGTCAAGCGTATATTTTGGTGTCTAAATGAAAGCCTTGCTAAGGTCTTTGGTATCCCAAATACTCTCCTTTAGTGCAACACGCGTTCACTGACAGTGATTATGGGGACGTAATCTTGACAGAAAATCAACTTCCGGAGGATGTCAACTCCTGGGTGATCGGTTAGTTTCTTAGCAATGCAAGAAACAAGTCACCATATCCACCTCCATAGCTTAAGCAGAATACATTGCCGCCTCCGCATTCTGCTCACAAGTAATATGGATTCAGCATCAGCTGCTGAATTACGGTTTGAATTTCACCCAATCAAGTGTGATAACGAAGCAGCAATTTGTATGGTCAAAAACCCGGTCCAACACTCTATATTGACATCTAAATTCATTTCATTCATGATTGTTATGGCCGGAATCTTGTCAGTATTGAAAGGGTCCACACTTATCACAACTTTGCAGACCTTTTTACAATAGCCTTTGATCATGACCGATTTCTATATCTTGTAGAGTCGTTAAGCATGATTTGTTTTGATTAAACCTTATTTATCATTTTGTATTTTAAAACTATAAATATTTCTAAAATATGTCACAATTTTAGAGGGAGAATGTAGTCCCTATTTTGTATTTTAGTCTTTGTATTTGCTTAAACTATTCAAGATATATTTTGTTAGCTTGTTGGTTTTGTTTGTTATATGTTTGGGCCTAAGGCTATGTATGTAATGCCCATTTGGGCCAAGTCAAAGAAGAAAGCATGGCATGCTCTCTACTATAAATAGTAAGAGCATGCTCATGCATATCCAACGGAGGATAGTAAGAGCATGCTCATTCTCTCTACTATACATATGCCTAAGGCCATGTATGATTCACCCTCCAACGGAGAATGTTGTTCGTCGAGCTCTAAATATCAAGGATACCTCACATCATTATTATGAGCGTATCCTGAAGAAGGATTTGGAGGTTTATGTTCCAAACATTGGGTATGACGTTGTATGGACTACATGTGAGAAGAGGCATCTGCCCCCCCCCCCCCCGTACTGGAGATTCTTATTCCACGTCATTACCAACTGTTTATCTGAGCAGAAAGGTGGGTTCGATAAAATGAAGACAGAATAGGTTGGAGTGATGGCCTGCTTAATGAACAAAGTGGAGTTCAACTTCTCTCGGTGGTTCTTTAAGGGCATACCAACTAATGTGCTCTCAAAGAACACCTGGATGATGTATCCACACTTTGCTCAACTTATTCTGGATGATTTGATGCCAAATGTTTTAAGACCGATCTACCAATGATGAAGGAAATGTGATTCCACCATCTGAGCCTTATCATGCTAAGATGGTGAAGCAAACAATATTAAAGGCTATGTTGGAGCCTGTTGGAAGAAGTGGGGTCCTAAGTTCGGTTTATTTGCGGAGACCGAACCTGATAGTGAGGAGACTACTGAGGAAAAAGGTGATGATAGTCGAGATGATGATGGTGAAATTGGTGATGGACGAGAGCATGTTAGTGAGGCCACTGATTCTGGCACTGACGTCGAGGGTGAAAATCATACCAAGAAGCTTCATGATAAAAAGAGGAAGGCTATAAATAAGCCTTCGGCTGGTGGTTCGTCCCAACAACAACAGGAGGAAGAACAAGAAGAGGAACCTTAGCAGCATCTGAAACATTTGAAGAAAGAAAATGACTCCAAGAAGCCCAGGCCTTCAACGATGCCGACATCCATTAAGGCAATCTTTTCCTTTGCTTCCACTTTGACACAACCACCACCCAAGCTGACCCACACCATGCCTCACCAACCACCCTGTCCTGCATCATATAAACCCTCAAAGGCAAACAAATTCATATGCCGAGACTGAAAAATAAATCCTAACCAAAACCAAATCCACCCCTAGGAGACTCCATGACTCACCCATAACCTCTCCCGAATAATCCACCACACACAAAGACCAACCTCTATAAGGCATTCCTGACCACAAATAACTAAACCAACCCACACCTCACCCATACAAAAACTAGCTCTCTCCCCACCAAGGACTACCTCACCAATCCCATCCCCATTTAGTTCATTGTCTACCTCACCACTTAGAGGAACCACATTCTAGTCAACCACATTCACTGCCTCACCTACTACCTTACCCATAACCAACCTTGCCCAAATAACCATCGAGCCAACTAGCCTACCTTTAGTGTTAACCTCACGCTTAGCTACCCAAACCATAACCATGCCTACCCAAACCTCACCAAAATCCATTTTCTCAATTACACCACCCACAATCACCCAAAACTTAGTCATATCAGCCATCTCAAGTGGGAAATTTAGGAAGTCCTATCCTTGATAGGATTCAGGAACTAGGGGAATCAAACAAGAAGAGAGTGAAACGTGAACACCTGATGATCAAGTTCATGAAAGAACAACAAGACTCGAACGAGAAGGTTATGAAGGAAAGAGCCACTCTTGCTACTAGGGTTGCTGAGTTGGAGCAAGACAGGGAGGTTGATAGAGCCCTGATTGAGAGTCAACGTATGTGGATCGAGACTCTTCAAAACCAAGTCAACAATCAGCACACTTGGTTGACTAATCAATCTTTGTTGAATATTGAGAGTAATGATGAGGTGATGCGTCTTTAATCAAGGGTCTCACGTTTTGCAACTGATCTACCTTCCTCCTTAAATCTCGTACAAAATTTGAGGTGAGAGTTAGAGTCAGATATTGACAAGACGATGATCGAGGTTGAAGGACTTGATTCTAGAGTCCTTATGTTGGAGGGTGAATCAAGTTCCTCAAGAAACATTGGAATGTTGATTGATTAAAATTCATATCTAAGAGTCGAGGTTTAACGTCTTAGACTCCAAATAGAGCAACATGATTGCTTTACTAATGCTCAAAACACGGTCAATGAAACTCTCATCAACCATTCCGTTAAGGTAACGAAGCTGACTATTGAAGATATTGACGTCCTCAAAAGCCGAACCAAAGCAGTTTTCCAAAGTTGGATGATTCCAATGATGATTATGATGAAAACAAAGGAAAAGAAGAGAAGCCACTTTGGTTGAGCTCATTGCTGATGCTCAAACTGTAGGCTCTAAAACTAGCGCAAGTGGTGGTGGAGTCAAAGTCGTTTGATGGTGCGAGTGGAAGTGGCGCTTGTGTTGGTCTTAGTGAAGCGGCAGTGGTCACTCGTACAATTGTTGAGGCCACTGTCATCTCACATGTGAGTGTTGATACCGTTAAAGTGACTGCTCTGGATATTGGAGCAACTGTCGCTGGGAACAAGGAGGAAGTGGTGGTTGAAGACGATGATGGTCATTTAGATGAAGAGGATTATGAGAATGAAGATGACGAAGAAGACGATGATGAGGGTGATGATCCTCATGATAATTTTGATGAACCACATGGTGGCGGTAACGGTGATGGTGATGTAAAAGGTAATGTTGGTGTCGGTGGTGGCAATAGAACAAGACAGCCTCATGACGACTCTCCTAAGAATGTTGTCACTAAAGATCCCGCAAAGAAAATAAGGGATGGTAATGCTGCACTAGAGGAAAAATTGCAAATATTTTTAATTTTTCTACTTGTGTAGGTACCTAGTCTTCAGCTCAAGAAGCTGTTGAGGATGATGAAATAAACTACTCACCGAACCTGGACACTCCGGTTCATGGTGAGAATACGGATCAAGCTTAGGAGCCAGCCACGGTGATGGCTCTTCCAGCAACAGGTGGTGAATCTTCTCATCAACCAAGAAAAAGGATAAAGAAAAGACACTACATCACTAGGGTTGCAAGTCTCCGAGACCGTCTCTATCCTTATCATGACGACTCCACAATTCTCTACTGCAAGTGGCACCCGTCCAACAAAACATGGGCAATCCGACATGCCAATGGGGATTTGACCTACATCTACTACACTTGCATACACTATCGAGCTCGACATGAATTACTTCAGATGATTTGTTGGTCAAGTTTCCGATGAGGAGGAGTTGTGAAGATGGTTTATGAGATTCTTGAGCGGGAAATGGAAGCACGATTACCCTAACTTCAAACTCAATAAGGGTAAGTTGTATCGTCACCCAACTAAGATTGATCCGGTGTCAGGAATGAAGAAAAAGGCCTGGAGTTACAAGACCCACAAAGATGGGTGGCCGATCTATCGTGGAGAATTGTTTTTGCCCAACATCTTTCATGATTTCATCTGTTGGGAGTTCAACAACAAACCAGTGAGGTTGTTATTCACTGCCAAAGGATGCATTTCCTCTACTTCTTTGATGAGCATGAGTTGGCTACCCTCATCAAAGAAGATATGTTGAAGTTGTAAAACTCTCTTTTGGGCACAGTCGAGACGTTCGCCAAGACAACTCTGATTGAGAAGATCAACAAGTTCGTTCCCTTTCGTGTTGACAATCAACTATATGTAAGCGACGACGGATTCGACTGAGAAACCGACAGAAGGCTAAAGCTGACAGATCAAATACTAAAAGACTAGAGGGAGATTGTAGGGCCTTGTTTTGTATATTAGTCTTTTGTATTTGTTTAATTTATTTACGGTGTAATTTTGTTAGCTTGTCGGTTTGTTTATTGTATGTTTGGTCCTGAGGCCATGTAGTGCAAGCCCATTGGGCCGTTTATAAGGAAATGAGGCATGCCATGCTCTTACTATAATTAGTAGAGCATGCCCATGCATTTCATAGCCTTTTTGAAAAACAATCTTATCCATCTAACAACTCTCACTCTACTCCTTTTTTCTTTCTGTTTTCAGAAATAATCAAACACAAACAAGATCCGAGATCTCGATTGCTATAAGTGATTTCTGCTAGCTTGTAGTTAGATATTGATTCAAGAACTAGTTGTTTGATCCGTTATCAAGACCTACAAATCATGTAGCCACTGTTAGTAACTAGCAATGTCACCAACACCAGTGTTAAACACCTCTTACATCCTATACCACCACTGACCACCAGATGTGATGTCGCCACTACGAGAGGTGGTGGCGGCAGGCCATTTCAGATCTGGGTTTTGGCAGCCAGAAAACATACGCACACCAAATATTCATCATCATAAACACATAAAATCTTCACAAAAACCATAAAACGAACCTCAAAATCAGTCGAATCTAAATCTACGACTCCAAGACAAACGTCAAGCACATTTATTTCCAAACTTTATATCCAAATTCTTCAACCTTTATTTCAAAAGCTTCAACAGATCTTTAAAAAGGTCAAGAAATTAACGTCTCGGTTAGGGTAATCGCAGAATTAGGACCCGAATATCAAGAACAAAGTTAAATCATGTGATTCAAACCCGCTCTGATACCATTTTGTTCTCTATATATATATCATGGTCATGTATAGTAATCTTTGTATCGTTCTTAATAAAATACCCTAGTTGTAGCCCGTGGACGTAGGTCGCGTTGACCGAACCACGTAAAATTTCGTGTCTCTTATTTATTGCTTTCGTTTTTGCGTGTGTGTTTGTGTTTCCGTTGCGTACCGACTCTGTTTAATACCTAACAAGTGGCATCAAAGCTGAAGGTTCGTTAAATACATGGTTCACTGAGACGAGAGCTGGTTCATCTTTGGTAGTCTGGTTTTTATTGTTTGTTTGTAAAACCCTTGGCATTTTATTTCTCTTTTTGGTGTGCACGGTATTCAAGAGAATCTTTTGGCTAATTAATTTGATGGTTGAAAGGAAGGTGTATACATTCCTTTTATTCTCACTGTGACTTGCACAGGAAATTAAGAAGCCACCAACAATTTTGTTTTCTTGGTTCGGTGCATAAGAAAAGGAAAAGAAATATATTTTTCGTCACATAGTGTTAGGGTTTTGACAAAAACTTTGAAGACTGTTGCATCCTATTATTAACCTTTGATATTATAAATCCTTGCAAAACATATAAGACGTATTCTGTTGTGCAAAACTGATCAAAGAAAGAAGTAGTGCCGACTAACTCTTGTTTCCAGATTAAAACCGAGCCGCTCACCGTGAATCATCGTCTACAGCCTTGTTTCAACCGTCGATCAGGAGAAATCAGGTTTACTTGTTTCTTGTTTCTTGTTTCTGATTAGGGTTGGTTTTGGGATTGTTTGACATAGGTTGGGTGTTCAAGATTCGGTTTGTTATTCGGGTTTGCTTTGATTGTGTGGTTCGGTTATTTGTTGACAGGAATTTCGGGTTGCAAGAATGGTTTTGGGTTTTGGGTTAGAGTTTTGTTTATTGGTTTTTACTCTGTTTTCTCGTTTGCGATGTCTGAAGACGGGAAGGTTCTAACCGAAAAGTTTGACGGGGCTGATTTTGCATGGTGGAAGATGCAAATAGAGGCGTTACTTGGGGAACATGATTTGGATATGGTATTGGAGAAAAAGCCGGATAAAATGGATAAAGCCGAAGAAGCAATTTGGAACTCAAAGGACAAGAAGGCTAGAGGTAAAATTACATTGGCTTTGACGAGGAGCGTTGCTTTTAATATTATGATAGAAACCACGGCTCGTGGTATGATGACAGCTCTTTCAAATATGTATGAAAAACCGTCTGCAGCCAATAAGGTGTTCTTGATGAGGGAATTGTTTATGACAAGGATGCACGAGGGAAGTTCAGTCACGGGTCACATTAATGATTTCAACTCAATTATGTCAAGGTTAGCTTCTGTGGGCATGAAGTTGGATAATGAGACCCAAGCTGTTATATTGTTATCTTCTTTGCAAAATGGAACTGTAACGGCCATTACTAGTTCTGCGGGGGCCGATGGTTTGACATTTGTGGGGTCCGAGACATTGTGTTGGGTGAAGACGTTCGCCAAAAAAAGCACGAGTGGCGGATCATCTTCTGGTATGTTTTATGCTGGCAGGGGAAGGGAAAATAACAGGAGCAGTGGGAGTCGGGGGAGGAGTTCGTCTAGAACTCGGAAGAATGTGAAGTGCTGGAGGTGTAATGAATTTGGACATGTTAAGAGTGATTGTCCAAACAAATTTGAGGGAAAAGCTGAAGGAGTCAGTGATGACGAGGCATTATTTTGCAGTGTGGATAGCATGGTGGACTCTTGGGTCATGGATTCCGGTTCTTTATTTCACGCTACGCACAACGGGGAGACGATGGTGAATCTAAAGGTCGGTAACTTTGGGAAGGTACGTATTGCTAATGGTGATGTTCTTAATGTTACGGGCATAGGGGATGTTAATTTGGTAACTCCATTGGAACCGTTTGGAACTTGAAGAATGCTAGGGTTATTTCATCGTTGAAGAGAAGGCTTATCTTTGTTAGTCAACTGGATGAACTAGGCATGGAAGTAAAGTTTGGTGGAGGTAAATGGAAGGTAACTAAAGGTAATATGGTTATTGCTCATGGAGACAGGTATGGTTCATTATACATGGTGCAGGTGCCTACTGAGGGAAGTATAACCGTCCTTCAAAACAAAGTCGGGTTCGCTGACTCGAAGGGGCAGAATAAGGTTCAATTTGCAAGAGTAGAGCCTGGTGCCAAGGTGATTCAAGCTGAGCGGGGTCGGAGGTCTAAAACAGATCAGGGGTTTGGTGATAGTGGGAGCGCGGGTTGTGTTCCGGGAATAGTTACAAAACAACGTTGGGTTTTGAAGACCATTATTCCGATTGATAAAATCTCTCCTAAGGAACTCTTGCTAAGAGAGGAGAGTGGTAGTGGTTCTCGGGTTATCTCTGGATCAGAGGACGGATCAGTTTTGGCTGATGAGTTGGGGCTCGGTGGAGCTTCAACCGGCCCGTACTTGATGTTGAAGGGGGTTGCTGCAACTAGGTGGTAAGTCTTAGCTTGTTTATGGGAACTGGAAGCTTGAAAGACTTGTTAATAAAGATTACTGATATTACTGATGACTAGATTGCTTTGTACTTGAGTGGCGGGCTAGAGTTTATCACAAGGCCTTCAAGTGGGAGCAGGATTGGTGAAGGCCTTTGGGCCGGGTTTGTTGGTTGACAATTAGAAGACAAAAGGGGGCGTCACGTTTAATTATGAAGGATGGCCCATTTGACGTTTTCTTGGTCCCTAAGTCATTTAACCTAATTGTTCTCTATATATATCATGGTCATGTATAGTAATCTTTGTACTGTGCTTAATAAAATACCCTAGTTGCAGCCCGTGGACGTTGGTCGCGTTGACCGAACCACGTAAAATCTCGTGTCTCTTATTTATTGCTTCCGTTTGTGCGTGTGTGTTTGTGTTTCCACTGCGTACCGACTCTGTTTAATACCTAACAATAACAATAACTGACTATTGGGCCTAATTTCCTAATATGGTGACAATGGTATATAAAAAATTCCCTAAATTTTCTGTTGTTTTTAACACGTGATTCTGTATCTTTTCATGACATAGAGCTTCCTACTACGTGCAGGGGAGATTTGGAGGGAGCTCCTCATTCAAATAGAAGCATATTTAATCTCTGGCATAAATTAATGATGTTCGAGCCGATCCATGCAGTCTTTGAATGTTTGAGTTTGTGATTTTGAGAATCTAACGGGGGATTTTTGTTAGTAAATTCATGGTGACTTGAAATAGAATATGTAGCTAATACAATACAAGTGTCATTTCGTTTATTTTCAAATAGTTTTTAAATTGCAATCTCATTAGTCAAAATTCCCTTCTTGCATAAATTATTAATGATTGGGCATTAACATGAATTGGTTAATTAAGAACGTTCTTTATTAATGACAGGCCACATACCTCTATACATAGGGACATTTATCCAACAGGAAAAGGAGGCAAAATGATGTCGAATTAATCCACGGCTTTACTCAAATGGCTCATGAAACTCATAATTTATTCATAGACTTCATCTAACCAAAACTTTAGAGACGAACCAAAGGGTTCAAGAACAAACGTTCTTGACAATATTATAATATCAAAACTAAGTAAACAAGAGACCTAATAACCATATTGTTAGGATTCTAGATCTCAATCTAAGCTAATAAACACAATTACACTAATGAAACAGTAAACTGCTAATCTAATCCTTTGACTGGATTAGTATCACATTAATTAAATTCATATTTGAACTATGAACTAATTAGTATTATTAAAGCAAATATGCAGCGGAAATCATAAAGCTAATTGAGGTTTCATATGGAATAACAATTTTGTATTAACTATAATCAAAAACTTATAATCTATTGCTCCCCTCAACCTTAGCTCATCATTTAGGTTAGTGTTTTGATGTGTTAAAGTGTTAATGAAAAAGTGACTCTCTTCTTCATTATATACATGTGAAAGAGACATCTAACAAATCAGTTATAGTTACACACTACTGATGAACAAAACCAAACAATATACAGTTACACACTATTGATGAACAAAATACAAAAAACTGTCTAATCTTATGCTAACTATTGATCTTTGCTTAACAACTTATAATTCTTCAGTTGTTTGGATCTTATATAGTTTGCTTGATCAGTTTTTGAGTCTTTAGTTCTTTCATGTCATTGTAATTTCAGATGTTTGAAGTAGCAATTTACCAAAACATAATGAAGAACAACCGATAGTTGTTCGGTTTTTTGCCATCATTTCTTTTATATGCTAGATTCAACACGATTTATAAATAACAATAAACAAAATATTTTGGCCGGGCCAACTTAATAAGCCGGAAGCTCTTGCATCACAAAGAAGTATATGCCAGACCAAGTCTTTAAGAAAATTACTAGCTGATGCGCATACAAGTAAAAACATGACAGGTTGACTATATTGTTCTTCATGAGCTCATTATGAATCTTGAGGATTATATTTAGTTGTATAGATGAATAAACCCTACAACTGCTTCAAGTAATATTAAAATAGCTCAATGTTCTCTATGGTAAACATGTGTTGAGAACGGGTCAACGTAGCCTTGTTTGTGCATGATTGAGTGTGTTTGCTAATGGGTTAAACATGTCATTTTTTAGTACTGGGTTGGGTTGACCTAGGCCATATTTAAAGGAGCTTGAAGTCGAGCTCGAGCCTATATTTGATACCATAGATCTAGCTATTGTGTAACCGAATCTGGGGCTCATGGTGATTGAATTATCTATAAGAGGACTGAACTTATATGAAATATATATTAAATTCTTGGTGATTGAATTATCTATTCTTTTTGTTGAAAAGGCAGATAAAGAATCTTGTTCATATCTTGAACAAATAAGGACCTTTACTTTTTCCACTCAAAGTCATATTCCAACTCAGTTTCCATTAAGTTTATTAACTTTTTCCCCAATCAATAAAGAATTCATTTTATACTATCGATCTTCGAAGCTTACATTCAATGGCGTCTACTTCAGCTTCATCAGTTCATAAGAGCTTCAAGTATGATGTCTTTTTGAGCTTTCGGGGTGAAGACACACGAAAGAACTTTGTTGATCATCTCTACCATGCTCTTCAACAGAAAGGCATTATAACTTTCAAAGATGATGAAAAAATCCAGAAAGGAGAAAGGATAAGTGATCAGCTCATCAGATCCATTGAAGAGTCCAGATTTTACATCATCGTATTCTCCAAGAACTATGCATCTTCATCATGGTGCTTAGATGAGCTCCTAAAGATCATGGAGTGCCACAAGACGATGGAGCATACTGCTTACCCCGTCTTCTATGATGTGGAACCAACTGAAGTCCGCAACCAAACTGGGGCAGTTCAAGAAGCCTTTGCAAAACATGTTGAGAAAGAAGTTGCTGGTAGATGGATAGATGCTTTGAAAAAAGCAGCTGATCTGGCTGGGTGGGAGTTAAAGACCACTGTTGATGGGTAGTTCCTTCATCTTATATTCTTTACTTGCGTTTCCTTCTATTTTTTTTGAAAGATTGATCTGGAAAATGATTAAATCATTGTGCTACTGATTTATATATGATTGTATGTTAAAAATGTGACATTTACCGTTCATGTAGGGTTTCTTTTAGTAATCTGATTGAATCTTCTTTATAACACAGGCACGAAGCAAAATTCATCCAAAAAATTGTTAAAGATATTTCACTAAAGACACATTTCATCAATTCGAGCATTGATAAAAAGTTAGTAGGCATGGGTACTCGAGTACAGAATATAGTATCATCTTTAGAAATTGATTATGATGATGTTCGTATAATAGGGATCAAGGGGATGGGAGGCGGTGGGAAGACCACTTTGGCAAGAGTTGTTTTTGATTATATATCCAACTGGTTCGATGGTAAAAGTTTTGTTGAGAATGTAAGAAAAGTTTCAAAAGGCTTCGGTTTGAAGGAATTGCAAAAACAGGTCCTTTCAGATGTCTTAAATGATCAACACATAGTTGTAGCAGGTGTTACTGACGGGAAATACAAGATGAAAAAGATGATGTTGAGTAAAAAGGTTCTTGTCGTTTTAGATGATGTGGATGATATAGACCAGCTTGAGGCATTAGCAGGTGAGCTTACTTGGTTTAAGCCAGGAAGTAGAATCATCATCACAACAAGAGATCGCCAAGTGTTGGTGGCACATGGAGTGAAGTTAATCTATGATGTCAATCTGTTATCAAACGAGGAAGCAATTTGCCTCTTTACTGATTATGCATTTCAGAGGGAGATTCCATTTCACAGGTATGAAGAGCTATCTAGAAAATTTGTACATTACGCTGCCGGTCTTCCCTTAACAATCAAAGTTTTGGGTTCACATCTTTGTGGTAGAACTGTGCGTGAATGGGTAGATGCCATAGAAAGATTTAAAACAATTCCGCTAGAGAAAACTTTGAAAAGATTGGAAATAAGCTATGATGGTCTAGAGTATGATGAGAAAGAAATATTCTTAGATGTTGTATGCATACTGAAGGGTGAAAAAAGAGAGAGTAATCAGAATACTTGAAAGTTGTGGATTTAATGCTCAAATTGGTTTAAGTGTCATCGAGCAGAAATCTTTGATAACTATTTCAGACGAAGACAGATTGGGCTTCCATGATCATATAGAAGAAATGGGGTGGAATATTGTTCGACGTTTGCCCCCTAACGAACCTAGAAAACATAGTCGATTATGGATTAAAGAGGAAATTGAAGATATATTGGTCCATAAAACAGTAAGTTTCTGTTTATCTGAAAAGTGAAAAATAGGACACTTTTATTGGTTATTACAGTTTTTCATTCCATCTTTTTTTCTTTTTTTATTATAGGGAACCAAAGCAACAAGAAGTATAAAACTAAAGTATACGAATCCAACAATTATGATGAAAGGTCTTAGAAAGTTGAAGGAACTTCGATTACTTTACATCTATGAGCAATATAGTGTATACAAAGTAAATGAAGTTAGACAACACTTACCAGATGCTTTACAATCTTTATGTTGGAAGTACTACCCTTTTCGGTCTTTACCTGAAACGTTTCAAGCAACTAAGCTTGTTAACCTTGAATTGCAGGAGAGCAAAATAGTTGAACTATGGGAAGGGGGAGAAAGAAAGGTAGAATAATAGTTGATCGGTTGTTTAGCATAATGCATATAATGATATTATTTTGTCATTGCAATGATATGCACCAATTTTTTCTTATGGCAGATTCTTAAGAAACTTAAATTCCTTGACCTCAGAAATTCAAAGTTGAGAACCTTTGACCTTAGCATGACTCCACGTCTCGAAGTGTTAAATCTTGATGGGTGTGGGGACTTTGTAGAACTCCAATATCCCGTTGAATGTCTAAGCCTCAAAGTCCTCAGCCTACGTTCTTCTAGGGTGAGTAACCTTAACCTTGGGATGACTCCACATCTTGAGGAATTATATCTTGAAGGATGTTCTTATCTTCAAGAGATTCACTCTTCGGTGGGATGTCTACAAAACCTTATCGACTTTCGGTTATATAACTGCTTAAACTTTGCATATTTTAGTGTTGACAAACGGCATGATTCAGCTGATCTTGATTCTGTAGCCACACTTAAAATAAAAGTTGATTGCAAAGATGTATGCCCACTGCATCCTGAAAATAATTTGCCAAGGTTTGGATTTTCATGTAATCTGATGAACGTATATCCTCGTGGAGTGGAAATCTTGAGAAACTTATTTCCTTTGGTCCATGTGTTTGCCAAAACCTAGAGTATTTTTTAGAAACTATTTGCGGCTTACAACATTTAACAGAGCTTACAGTTACACTTGTAGGAAGTATTCATCCAGATCTATGGCAGTTAGAAAGTCTACAGATGCTAACTTTAGAGAACCAACAGTTTCAGCATCTTCCGGATAACATTTGTATGATGAAACATCTAAAATCACTCGAAATTTTAAAATGCTTACTTCTTGAGCAGTTACCTGAGAATATATGAAGATTAGAGTGTTTAGAGGTCGTAGAGATATTATGTTGCGAATCTCTGCGAGATATTCCGAACAGCATGTGTAAGATGAAATGTTTAAAATGTTTACGGCACACCTTTAGTCAAAATATTAAGAAATTACCTGAGGAACTTGGGAGTTTAGAATGTTTGAAAGTGTTAGATATAAAGGGCACAGACATAAATCGTCTTCCACATAGCATTTACCAATTAAAAGGTCTGTGTATCTATGGGTCCAGGGAGCAGCTTGCGTCATATGGTTTTACGTCAGTGAAAGAATTCTATTGGGACACCTACCGGGTATCTCCTTACGATCTTAATCAGGTAAATAAAAATTTCCCATGTTTTATTTGTTTTTTTAATAAACTGTTTATCTCTACTCTATTCGATTTGATTATGTCAAAAACATTGTTACAAGCCAAACAGAAGAACTCAACCCAAAAGACTAATCTGATAGGTGAGGGAACCCATTTGGCTTATAAACCCCACATCAATTGCCCATACAACCTATGTGGGACAAGTCTCATACCTTGCAATGGTTTCAGTCCGTAACAATGCACCCTCCTTAAGGGCCAACGTCCTCGTTGGTCACGGCCACGTTGGTCACGGCCGGCTCAACAATCAACAAGGATCAACAATCAACAAGAGTTGATTAATCAAAACTCTTTGCGACACGCTGATCTACATGTTGAGAATGAAATGCTTCAGTCAAAGATCTCTGGGTTAGAGTTTGATCTTCCTTCCGCTTCAAACTTTGCTAACATGTAAGGCCCCGTTACCGGTGCCTCACTTTGGACGTTGGATTTACTCATAAACACAGTTCTAAATATCATAGTTAATTAAAACTTTCGCGGAATAATAAAGTCAACCATTTATTACAAACGTTCATAACTTGTCTTTTTAAAACATAACATATAATATCAAACATCATTATAGATCTTCAGAAGCCAATCTCTCCCAATCCTACCATGTGTCTCCTTCAAGCTAGTTGTTGTAATCTATTCATCTGCGTGCATACTAAAAGTCTGCTACGCTGAGTGTGTTCTAGTTAATCAGGTAACATACAATACTTACACTTACCATCAATTATGCATCCGAAGATACATAATAATTTCTTTACTAAGTTACTTTCATTACATAATCTCATACATACGTTCATACTTTATTATATTTATTTCCATACTATATAATTACTGTACTTAATAATCTCAGATATTATTAGGGTCTGATCCTTCTTTTCTTTTCTATCCCAGATATTATTAGGGTCTGATCCCTTCCTTCACTATCTCGGATATTATTAGGGTCTGATCCCTTACTTCTTCATCTTCGTACATACTGTCTTTACATACCCGTAACATACATATACTTTCCTGAATCATTTATCCATACTCATATGTGGTACATATATCTATCATACACCTTCGTCTTTCATATACATACCTCCCTTGTAAGTACATGCAATATCCGAAAATCGTTCACGTACCGACAAGCTTTCATTCACATTTAAGATATACATAAATAACATACAAATCATACATGGCATACACTTACCATTTAAGGTAAGTGTATTAACTATCACATGAGTATGCACACAGCCCCGAAAACATAACAAGGAAATGGGGCTAGAAACTCACCTGAAACGTTGTTATTCCTTTCTTGAGATGTGCACGACTAATTGTTTATTAAATACAATATTAAATACCGTTCTAAACATTCTTGATGCTTACTTAATTAATCTTAAGTTTCTAAGCCAGCTTTACATCATTGATTCGTTAACCGGTTAGTTAATCGTTACTCGTTAACCTTTAAATGTATCTTTCATAAATTAACAAAGTCCAAGGGCTATTATGTAATTAAACCCCTTTATTCTAAGTCTAGGGACCTTTCTGTCATTCTTTCAAACTTCCAATTCGTCCCAGTCCCTTAACGAATGGAGTTCATAACGAATGAACCCATTCGTTACTTCATAACGAACTGACTATTATAACGAATCTGCCTTCCAGACGAATTTTCTATTATAACGAATTGGACCTTATAATTAATTGGTCATCATAACGAATTGGACCTTAACGAATGAGGCTAGTTCGTCATTCTTTTATTAACAAATTAACTCGCGAATTAAGGCTAGTTCGTAAACTCCCGCTAACGAATTAAGACTCGTTCGTTAAGCTTCCTTTAACGAATTAGGTTTAGGTCAGAGAATGTCAGAACATTCTCTGACATTGCCCTAACCTCGTACCCACTTTTCGGCGCCGTCAAAGCCGAAAAACTGGGATCTCGTTGGAAAAGCGAGATCTCACTAGTTTTCCACCGTTTTTCACCATTTTTCGTCCCATTCGATCCATATCTGAGCTAGGGTGACCCCTAGGCTCATCTTTTGCTCGGTTCATACCCGATTCCACCCATATCTCGTGACTTTAACGGTTTAGGGTGTCGACTCGTAGTTTGCGACTCGATCTAGCGGGTTTGGATCCATACAGTATCATACTATCATTACCTCGGGTCGATGCTCGGTTTTCCTCTTGGTTTCGACTAGGATAAAGAGAGAACTAGAGAGCTTAAGTGTGTGTTTTGGGTGGTGTATGGAATATGTGATATGAATGAATTAATGAGAATTTATGGTTTATATATTATGGATCATGGGCTTAAGCCCATGGTATTTTCTTCTTTCCTTTTTAATCCAAGTCCGTAACTCATATTCATTTAACCCAACACAAGCCCAACTCATAATAACTCACAATTTATTTTATTAACTGAAACGAGAAAACGGGATGTTACATAACAACTTCAGGAGAGATTTGGATTCTAAACTTGATTGAGTTTGGATAGACTTTGAGAAACTTGCCTCAAGAGTCAGTCTGTTGGAGGGTGGATCCAGTTCCTCAAGGGACGTGGATAGACTCATAGGTGAAAGTGTGAAGCTGCGTGATATGGTTGAGCAGCTTGAAGGTGAGATAGAAGAAAAACGCGACACTCAAGGTCGTGTAAATGAGTCACTTGTCAATCGCTCCTTGCAGTTATGGAGGTAATGAGCTTGAGTGACGAGGATGTGAACAACCTCAAGAATCACTTGATAGAGACTTTCCGTGTCTTTCTGCGTGTAAACGAGCCAAGGACCGAGCAGAGCAATAGACGACAAACAGCTCTTGCCAATTTGGTCGCTGACACCGAAAATGTCAGAGCTGAAAGAAGGCTACATGGCTTCCTATACACCGGCGAAACCAAGAAAGATGTTGGAGAAGGAGGTTCTGGTGTGAAGAAGAGTATAGATGAGCCTCCTACGGTTGTTGGAACCATAGTAAGCACTGAACTCGTGGTTACTACTGCCGCCACAACTGTGCAGGTCAGTTCCACAAGTTCCCCACTTGTTATACCTACTACGGGTGAACAAGTTCTACTCAACAACAATAACCTGTAGCTCAAGGAGGTGGTAGAGGTGATGGAAGTGGTGATGACGATGATGATGAAACAGATGATGATGAAACGAATGATGATGACGATGATGATGGTGATAATGAAAATGAGGATGAAGAGGATGAAGGTAATGATGATGATGACTACGAGTATGACAGTTTCAATGATCCTCGTGGTGGAAATGGTGATGACAGTGGTGATGATCATGCCACTGGTGGAAATAAGACGGCGGAGGAGGAATCGCCAAGTGAAGAAAACAAAACACGTGAGACTGACGCTGCAGTCGAAGCTGAAATTGCCTCTATTTTTAACGTTTATTCTGCTACAGGTACCAGCTCACTAGTTCAAGAAGCCGTGGAGAATAAAGATGATAGTGATGATGACATCAACTACTCACCTAATCCGGACACTCCGGAGAGGGTGATTGAAGAACCCGTTGCTCAATAGCCAGTTGTCGCTCCCTCTACCAAGCATGCTCGCAAAAGATCAAGAAAGTGTATCAAGTATTATGGTGTGAGCAGGATGGCAAGCATGAGGTGGAGATCAAAGCCGTTCCATGACTCCGATCCTATCCTATATGCAAGGTGGCACAAGGAAAACAAAAGTTGGGATGTTCGTCGTGCAAATGGTGATTTGACATATATCACTTATGGAGATATGCACACCTTAACGATCCTGGATATGAACTACTTCAGAAAAACAGTGGGTCGTGGTGAGAAGGAAGGAACAGTGGAGGGATGGTTCAAACGGTTCTTAAATCATGAATGGAAAAATGACTACCCAAAGTTTACTCTAAACCCGGGTAGATCATACAAGTCAAAGGAAATCAACCCCTTCACCAAGAAGCCATCTAAAGGACGAAGATACAAGATGACAGACGAGCATGGAGAACCTATTTTTCAGGGCATGCCCTTTGATGACGACTTTCTTCACGACTTTGTTGCTTGGGAGTTCGACAACGCTCACGATGAGGTCATTAATCACTGTGAACGATCTCATGACCTCCGGTTCTTTGATGAACATGAACTGGCTGGGTTCTGCAGAGCTGACTTGATGAAGCTTCTTGAGTCACCTCTGTGCACGATTGAAGACGTTCGTCGAGACAATATGGATGCTATCGTCAGAAAGTTCAACAAGTTCGTCCAAATACTTGTTGAGAAGTATCCCTTCCAAACCAATGACGATATCTTCGAGTACGAGTCCGAGTGCGACTGAAGATTGAAGCTAACGGGACAAATACCAAAGACTAGAGGGAGATTGTTAGGCCCATTTTTGTATTAGTCTTTCGTATTTGTTTGATATGTATCGTTTGTATGTATGTTTGGGCCCAAGGCCATGTATTTTAGAGCCCAATGGGCCGTTAATAAAATAGATAGTGCATGAGCACACACACTATATATAGTGTGTGTATCTCATGCACACAACAACCTTTTGCCATTTCACTATCTTATCCACAAGTTCCAAACTCTTTCTTCTCTCCCTTCTCTCTACCCTCACGGTGCAAATAATAACCAAACAAGATCTGAGATCTCGTTCCTCACTAGTGATTTCCGCTAGCTAGTGGAGAGGTTGATCCAAGTAGACTAGTAATAGTGTTGTTAAATCCGGTCAAAGGACCTACAACAATAGTCAGAATTAGAGCCAACCAAAGGTAGTTTCTCTCTCTAGTCTCTAGATACCACCTCTCTCATCAGTGGATGTAACACATACTCAGGTTTAGAACCACAAGAGCGACCATTGCTTTACGTATTAAAAGCTCACACAAACCATTTTGATAAATCTTAGTATGTAAATTATAAAATAGGATTAATTATAATTCGTTTAATTAATATTGGCATATAAATTCACGTATGGCATTGTCAAATATACAGCAAACATATGATTTTCTTATTAACAACAAATTGACATGTATAATTTTAAATAACCAAATCAACACACATATTATAAGTAATTATGAAAACTAATTAAGTTAATATATAAAAATACATTAAATTTTTTGAGAAAATAAACTCACGAGAGGAGTTTGCTTCAACGATCTGATTGAGCTTATCTTCATGATTGTGACTATTTCATAATAATTAAATATTTTACACCAATAGTTATTGTAATCATAACAAAATTTGTATAAACATTCAGTTTTTAAGTACAAATTGTATTTGTCAGATTCCTCTTTAAATAATCTATTATATTTTCTAGAAAAGCTGGAAATACATAATCTCAACTAAATAACAGTCAAAACTAACGAAATGTTTGTTAACGGCCCCACATTTTAACATATTTTCCACCAACGGATTTTGATTAACATAATTCTAACGTCGTTAGTCATAGTCGCCACAAAAACATATTTTTTCTTGGAAAAATCAACCTTTTATGCTGGAAAACTCAACCTGAACACAATCAACACCACCTGAACAACACCGCCGACCGCCACCACCACCTACCGATAACCACCACCTGAACAACGCCACCAACTTACTCACCTCTAGCCAACACCACCGTTGACCACCACCACCAACTGACTCACCACCGACCAACCACTACCAACTAACTCCGACGGTGATTCTAGGGTCCAACGACCTCAATAACCGGGGCTTTTACCAGAAGAAAGGGTCCTGGAGGTCCAACTAAGGTTACAAAGAGGTTTGACGACAAGATTGAGTTTTTTGGCAAAAGCGTTCTTTTTTTTACGATCGACGGCTAACGACATTAGAATTTTGTTAGTCAAGGTTAGTTGAGATTATTATTTATCACTTGTCAATAATTGAGATTATTTTAATCTAACATTCCTATTTTCAAGTAAATTGTGAGTTATTTTTCACAAGTACAAAAAGTGAGCTTCATTCCCTCTCTTTCAGTGTTAAGGCATTCTTGTGACGTTTAAGAGTCGGTTTATAATATTGTTGTTGTATTGTTATCAATAAACATTTTATTGTAAATACGCAAGTTACATGAACATAGAAAATACAGAGAGGGTGCAAGTATGTTACTATTTTATAAAGTTTTCTCTTAATTTAATATATAAAAATGACATGGTAAACATATATATTTTTTTCTTTATGTTATTTGGAACAAGAAGTTTTATTAAACAACTATCAAGGCGCTAAGAACCAAACAAACAAAACAAGAGTTACAATAACAAATTATACCAATCCTTCCACAAAATGTTATTCCCATAGGATCTATTTTTTATCCATATGTAACCTAAGGCTTTAATGACTCCTACAGCCTTGGAAATACAAGCCGCTTTATTATTGAATATAAGCATGTTTCTTGTCTTCCGAATACACCAACATTAAGTGAAAATGATGCCGTGTAACCCATTTTCTTTTTCTTTGATCAAGATTACTAGCTTCA
This sequence comes from Bidens hawaiensis, assembly GCF_021521415.1. Taxonomy (NCBI): domain Eukaryota; kingdom Viridiplantae; phylum Streptophyta; class Magnoliopsida; order Asterales; family Asteraceae; genus Bidens; species Bidens hawaiensis. The sequence continues at coordinate 124,238 of NW_027493570.1, read as the reverse complement.
TGAACTTTAAGCAAATCTCGAACCGAGAAAGCGTAAATGATAGGGATACGACACCCATTACTTACAATTGCCAAATCAACAAGGAAAACGAGTACCGTAAAGAGGATGGTCACTAGTTTCAGACTTTCAGTATACTCACCGCATAGCCTACAAACTGTGGAACCGACCTCAACACCTCAACGTTTCTAAAGCTAAGAATCGACAACGTCACGATCCTATCCATTTCCACCTTCCACACAAAAGTATTAACCGTCTTAGGAACCCGGCTATTCCATCTCATTATAAAAGGAACCGGAATCTTCGAACTTCAAACAAGATGGTCTTCATGGACGCAACCGAAAAGCGTCCCATGAATCTTTTGGCCAAAGCCATTTGTCCGGCTGCTGGTAAATAGTTGCAATCTCGATATTGGCACTTACACATGAAGAAGACATTTTATTTTTTGTCTCTTGCATGTTTAGAATGGTGTTACAACTTTGACTAAGCCATTATTTTGGATGTTATAAACTATTCATAGATAATGTGCTGATTTCGTTCATCTTCTAGTAAGTATATTATAAATAGCCATCGTTTTTCACATACTAAATAGACTCCAAAGTCCAGACATATAGGATAGAAGCTAGCCGACTCTATTTATATAAAATAAACTTGCATAATAACGACTTAAATATATTATCATTATGATCTAGTTCAGCAGTTGAATCAAGTGGCGAATTTAACGAATTGCATGCAGAAATAAAGAAAAATAAGAACACTGCAATTTAACGTGGTTTGGGTTTGATATAAATCCTATGTTTACGGGCTGCAACTATGATACAAAGATTACACTATGATCTTCTTAGCTAGAATTTGTCTTTAAACCGTGGACTAATTAATGCACTTAATACCCCTTTGTTCACAATAACTTCATCAATTTAATTATAATTATAATCCTATATATATTAGTATTCTGCCTTATACTAGCTGTCAAGTATGTGATCTTATTAATATCATTATTAATATCAGCAATAAAAACCAAAACCTGTATGCTATCTTGGTCATATAAACCATGATAGCATACTAGGTTTTGGCTTTTTCTGGTAGGACCGAGATTTGCTCACCCCTTATAAACGTTAACATGAATGAAAACAACCACAATTTTCTTTCAGAAACATTCATTAATTTCGAAAACTTGTTCCATACAATTCAAAATAACTAGTAACAATTCAATCTCCACCACTGTCAGCTCACTGCCTGGGTGAACGTAATTTACATATGAAAGATCAAAGCCACATGCATAATTCGAAAGCTAAAATGATCAATCAGAAACGGAGTGATTGTTCCAACACACGAGCATAGAGACGCATCTTCGGAGTATGTAGAACCGCGTTCTATGCTGCTTAGCCACAGTTAAGCACCGTTTTTGAAAGGTAGCTTTTCGACGAATTTTCCTGCGATAATCAGTTGATGATCGGATTAAGTAGGAATAAGTGTCCATGAGTAGTTGAAATTGGACAAACTATTAACATTTGTTAGAACATTGTTTGTTTATATAGTGCAAATGTCACGAAGCAAAGTGGGGGCCATATAATATTTTTTTTAAGTTTTATTCACCTTTGTTGATATCGACACCCATTCTTAAAAAAGACATCATTGTTATACTTTGTTAATTATAATAATTATTATTATTATTATAAAAATGTGTTTGAATTATTTAAATTTATAATAATAATTGTTGGTATTGGAGATCGCTCAGAGCATCCACAACGCAAGGTATGTGAATGCTCGTTCTAGTGATGTAACATGGGATAGATGAGGATGCAAAGGAAAGAGCGATGTGGGAAGTTTGTTGGTGTGGTTTGTCATTTGTGGGTGGGGTTTGTCCGTAAATTTGAGGATTAACGGGCCATAGGGCCACTATCTCTCTCTCTCTCTCTCACATGCATATATGTATAAATATTATATCTACAATTTTAATAGCCTTTCAAATGTGGTTTGTGAAGATTTGGTGTTGTGGAAGAAAGTGATGATATTTTAGAAAAAATTAGAATCTTATGTGACGATTTGTATAGGTTTGGCACTGTGGAGCTCTAAGAGCATCCACATTGGACTTGTGATTTCGAGATCTTGATCAATGTGGAAACCAGCATACTAGTATGTACACAAACGACTTTATGTGGTGTTGATTTATAGTGGCACCGTGGCGGCTTCTCCTGTGCAAACTCTATTGACACTCTAACGACTCAATTAGTTGGCTTTCATTGTTCGCGTGATGATTGAGGTTTTCTTAGATAGAGGACGGTGCTCGTTCTCTGCTCGAGCATATAACATATAAAATGCTTGCTAGAAGAATAAACTATTTACATGAAATATGTTCATGATTTTATTTAGTATAAAGGTAACAAAATGTTACCATTTGTTGTTATGAATGTGTCACAATCATGAAGATAGGCTGAATCAGCTAGTCAAAGTCTACTATTAGCTCGTGATTTATTTGTAAAATAAATTTAATGTCTTTTATATGTTAACATACTTTTCATAAATAAATATAATCTTTTTAATATAAGTTATGTTGGTTATTTAAACTTATATATACCAATTTGTAGTTTATAAGAAAATAATAATATGCTTGTGGTATAGATGTGACAAATGACAGGGCAATGCATTAGCTTATAATTAAAAGTTATTAAATGGTATAAAAAGTAAAGAAAGAAGGTCGTTATTAATCCTATAATTTTAATTAACATAATACACAAACTATATAAAGGCCAAGTGACACTTAACTGTCTTACCCAGAGTGTTACACCGGTATGGTGCTTTTACTTTTAATTATTAAGAATTGGTTCAATCAGAACTGACGGTGTATGTGTTAAGTCGTAAAAAAAACATGTGTTACGGTGTCAATCCGACACTACTTCAGAAGGCATCAGGTTTACAGAAATGAAGATAAAAGTAAAAAAAACGTGTCAACATCAAAATACAACGAACAAAGGAAAAAAAAATCATTCACACCAAAATACAATAAATTAATATATTCAAATTTAAAAAAAATGCAGCGACCAAAAAAAAATACATGTTGTTGCGCCCAATAATTAATGCGAAATTGGCTGGAATCATTGAACAGGATCAACGATAACAAAAAAAACCACGCTTTGCGGCGGCAAACCGACATGAATTCTGTCGGTGTCGAAGCCATTGGCATTAAATCGTAAACATTGAGCTCGGTCGTTATCGTAGGAACAATACAGACACTAAATCGTATGCTAAAAGGAATCTAACAAAAAAGAATTATATAAAAAAAGATGGTACCGACGATAACAATATCTCATGTCTCGCAACAGCGAAGCGGCACAAATTCGGCCGGTATGTAGGTTCCCGGATGGATTTAACAACTTGTTTCAGATCAATCTGTGTTAATAGTAAGCGGAAATCACTATTGTCTACTAACACTCGGATCTCGGATTAAGTATGCCAAAACCAAAAGAATAAAAAATGAAAAGATGGAGTTTTGTTAAATAATCAAAAGATGCCAAAGAGGCCATAGAGTGAATAGTGACCCTTATATAGGGAATTCCATTGCTCCTATTTTCTATTAATGGACTCAAATGGGCCGGCCAAATGGGATTCTTACAACCAAAAGGCTTCGGGCCCGTACAATAGTTAAACGAAACGTAAAATTACATAGAAATGTTATCTAATACATAAGCCTCCTAAATATAGCCTTACACGGTATCGACGACATTGGCACTAAATTGTAAACTCATGATTAGCTCGTTATCGACATTACCGATACCAAAGGAACTCGAAGTAGGTACTAAGTCGTAAACATAGAATTTGGCTGTTACCAGCGTTACCGACATTAAACCGTAAACTAAAAGAATTTAACACAAAAAAAAACAACAACTTGAAAATGTCAACATGGATTGGTGTCACGTGAACTAATCAAAATTTTAAGTGAGCACTAAACTAATAAAAAAACAACTTGATAGTTTCGTTGGTGCAAGATTCATGTCCCTTTATCATGCCTATTTTTATCTTTTACTTTAAAACAAAAATGTTTTAAACTATCATTTTAAATACGCTAGTTACATGGGTTAACTTAATAATATAAAATGGCATGGTAAATAGTTGCAAAATCAATATTGGCATCGGCCATCCACATGAAAGTGACAGATTTTCTGATTTTGGTCTTTTGTTGTTATAAACAATTCCTCATAGATGATGTACTTATTTCCATCATCTTCTAGAGGGTATATAAAACTATTCTAAATAGATTCGAAGCCGATGTCTAACTATATAGGAAATAAGGATGATAATATATCTATTGATAAAAACTTAAATCGGTTATTATGTTTTAATAAAATGCTTGTGTCATTAGTAAATAAATGTTTTACATGTATTCTAAACTTAAATCTATAACTAGTTTTATGTAAAACTTCTTAGATGAAATCATAAAACTTCTTTGATGATAAATTAGTCTTAGACCACTCACGTAAAGTTTCATGATATGGGTTGGGACCAAACCAATTCAAATCAATAAAATCGCAAACGAAGAATGGAGATAAATGAAACGACTAAATCCATAATTTCTAATATATTGATCCTGTTTGTAATTTACTCTAAAAATAAAAATGTGTATGATCTTACAAAGTACATATAAAAGCATCCAAATCGAAGGAAGCCGCGACTCTTTTTTTATTCCATGTTACTATATGCCTCGCATAATTCAATACGTGGTTAAATAGGAAAATTGGAGGGAGTCGTTAGTTTGATGTACCCTAATTAACTTGGTCAAATCTAGGGAAAACGATTATGAAATTTCATCTCTATAAGACAATAATTTATACTGGCGTTGGATTAACAATGGGTTTTCCATTCCTCGAACTCATTGAATCATTACTCTGTTTCACTAAGAGTGTGAAGAAGAATTTGTGGATGAGAATTTGTAAATGAAAAAATTTAGAGGTGCGACTTGCGAGTAGAAATATATAACCACTCATAAAACCATAGCTTTCAACTAATTACTCACATAGTTGCATACTTACATTTAGAGGTGTACAAAGAAAACAAGTTTGAGACCGGTTCATGGCAAACCGACCTGAACTGGTTTGACAAGCAAACTGGTTTCACCCAAACTGGTTCATGAACCGAACCAAACCGCCGGTTTGAGTCTAACCGGTTTTGACCAGGCTTTAACCAAACCGGTTCGGTTTGGGAAAAAACGATTTTGTACACCTCTACTTGCATTTGTGCATATAAGAGCAAAATAATAGCCCACTTATATATTCAGAAGTCGAGAGTTTCTTGAAAAGTAGAGAAGAAAGTATATTAACATGGACCCAACTCAAATAAGCCCAAACCCACTCGAAAAAATTGTTATCAAAGTAGAGTATGAAAAAAAATTAAACCAAAATAACAGACAACCCAACAAAAATTGATGTAATACAACAAAAGGACTATCTTGGTTATCCGGTCAAACATCCAACCTAGACTATCAGGTAACCTTGTCACGCAATGCTTATAAACCTTTAAAACTACTTATAATGGCTAAAAAATGCATTTTTGGAACCATATGGACTAAAATTGACAATTTGGAAAAGATTTGGCCACCCTCCCTCGCTGCGTAGCGTGGGGAGGAAGACCAACCTGGAAGCGTAACGCGTCCAGGTGTCTGGGCAATTCTTGTTATTGTGGCTCGTTAATTCGTTTTAAGGGCTAAATTATTCCTAATCAAGCCCAAATCATGAATTTTGAGCCCCAAGAAAAGTAACATAGTTTAGTATAATATCTAGGTTCATTCCCCACTAATTCCCTAAGATTATATTGATCAAAACACCCGATTTTGGTCAGCAATACATAATTCAATTTCCTTAATCGATTAAATGCTTAACTAAACCCTTTAACCTTTGTATTATACATATTAATACTTCCCCGAAACCCTAAATCACTTGTCTCAGTCGTCATCAAGATTTTTCCTACAAATTCCCTCTTTCATCCATCCTAATCTTCATTAATTTAACAAGCTTATTCAAGCTTTGTTGACTTTGAAATTGAAGACATCGTTGACCTCAATTTCTTCATAGTTCCTCTTCTCTTTTGGGTAAGTTATCTTCTGTAGTTATATAGTCTTTCATTCAATAAACAAAAGCCCTCAATTAACTTCACTTATTGAGAGAGTTTCGGTGGTCAATTTGATCCCGACCCGTTAAGGGTGTTTTAGTCAAGCTTAATTGACTTGTCAATATCTCTATCTTCGGGTCGAAACTAGCTTTAGGTCCATAAGACTTTTTTGTTCAAAATGCAATTTTGAGTGTATTGACCAAAACTCGACTCCCAACTCACTTTTCGGATTCTGGTAAGTACCATCTCGCTTATTTATTAAAAATATCATAACAGAAGTTCTATACATCCGTTGGGATTGATTCCACTGGCTATGTTCTCGGTTTTTACTCTATTTTATTTTGTATAAGTCTTAGGTCTGTTTAGATCATAACACTTGTCACGATAACCTTGCTCGTTTATTTTATCTCTCGGTTTACTCGCTTAATCGCCAAGGTGAGTAATCACTCCCCTATTTTACTGTTTTCAAATGATTTTATGGACTCTATGCGTATAAAATATTATTTTTTATACTACATATTATCCATACTAGTAAATCATGAGTATTGTGTTGTTGATCAATTAAATGTATATTTGCTACTTACTTACCTGCTTATTTGTTTGATTCTAGCAATTTGGTGGGGCCCATCACTGATTCTAGCAAGTCATCATAGTAGCCATAGTCCGTTCGTGAGGCTTGGTCAGCTGACACCAATTATTTGCTTTCATTTAATTGTTGATACTCATGATATTGATTTGCAATTTTTATCTCATATTATATTTAGTGTCGAAAGCTGTTGATTTTCTCACTCAACCACGTATTGACAATATATATATATATATATATATATATGGGAGGGATATTTTGAGAACTTGATGAGTTGTAAGAACTTTAAGAACTCAATTTTGGACCACACATTTATTTAAATGAGTTAGAATATGTGGCTGAGATTAAAATTGATTAAAAATGAATCAGGAGAGAGAATAAAGATTTTTGTTGATTACACAAGTTTAAATTTTAGTTACATATGTGTAAAAAGTCGATTCGGTGTGTAAAAATTACGGTAATTTTTTGTATATTACCTACACTTACGTATTACACGTGTAAAAAAAATTCAAAAAAAAAGTTGTTACGTTGAGTTCTTTCGAGTTCTTAAAACTCAAAGCGGTTCTCGAAAGAAATCAATCCTATATATGTATATATATATATATATATATTGCAGGTTATTCTTTGGTTTGAAGTGAAGATTAAAGAACACATAGATTGGCTTTAGATTATACACACACACACACATATATATATATAAAGACAACTAGTTTGATTTAACAAGTCGAGAAGACGTGAACGTGATGGAATTTAAATAAATAAATTAGATTTTGTCATATTTAAATTGTATGATAGTACCTTGTGAGTTGTGAGCATCCAGTTCACGTCCCAGCATTTCCGCATTAAGTTGGGTGTGGCACGTGACATATCTTACTTTTTATGATTTATTCTATGCCAAAATGAACATGTCCTCCTTCACCAACATGTTCCTTATGACTAGTCTGATAGGTTTAGAAAGTTGTAAGCTAAAAAGTTAACGTGTATTTTATAAGATGCCTTTCTGGTAATTTCTTTAACTATATAAGGTTGTGTGTTGTGGAATAACCTAGTTTTGCTAGTTATTCTGCCATGTCACTGTCACATAGGCAAAGAGGCAATCCCATATTTTATGCGTTGTGGGATAGCCCAGTTTTGTTAGTTATCATGCCGCGTATCAAATGTCACATAATAGTTGTTATTTATTTATTTATTTATTTAATTTGTTTAATAAATATAAATTTACTTGTACCAAAAGTGTAACATAAAAAAAAAGCCAATGTTCAAACTAAATAAAGCGTCACAATTAAATTTAAGCAAAAGGTAAATTATAAAAAGAAAAATAAAATTATGAATCAAATTCACCACGGCGAAACTTTCCACGGTAAACTTCTTTATCTTATTCCATTAAAGCCCGATCCTCCGATGGTAGGTGCGAGAAGTCTCTCCCGATAAAAGCCAAAACGTCCTTTTTTGCACAAGCCTTTTTTCAATCCTCTAGTAGCTTTTGTCTCTCGTCGTCCACTTTTTTTCTTTCTGATGCCGATTTTTTTTATTGAGACAATTTCTTCAAGTTTAAGATCCAAACGATCAAATTGGGCCTTAACTTCCGGATCCATTGTGCTTGAACTTTTACTAGAAATCCTCCTCGTGTTCTCAAAAATTATTTACTAGCCTTACCATCCCCTATAATATATATATTATATATATAATATATATATATATATATATATATATATATAAACGAAGACATAAAAATCTTACGTGTCGCGATGTGGTCGCTCTCCCTTTTTTTGGAGTCACCAGATTTGCTTGATTATTAAATGGAGACTTCTCATGCATTTGACCCGAATTCATGGGTATGGGTCTTACCAAACTCAGATATTCCTTAAACGGGTTATAACATCTCATTAATTTAAAAATTATTCTCACCAGATTATTTATGTAAAAATCCTATAATAATAGGATATAATAAAAAATAATATCTTATTTATTTTAAAAAAGATATATATATATATATTATTTAAATTAAAAAAAAACCAATTTGATAGTAAAAAAATAAACGGGTCTTGTGTCTCATCAAACCATAAGTATATTATTAACTTTCATAAGTATTATTTATAATTAAAAACCAATTTCATAGTAAAAAAAATAAACGGGTGTTGGGTCTCATCAAAACCATATAGCTTTTAAACGGGGTTATAACATCCCATTTATTTGTGAAACAATTTATCATCAAACCATAAGTATATTATTAACGTTCATACAATAAAAAAAATATAAATTAAAAAAATAAATAAATATTAGAACAAACAATATAAAACAACCCCTGTAATACGGGGGATAAAAACTAGTATATATATATATATATATATATATAAAGAAAAAATATATATATCACACACACGCACATACAAAAATTACCTTTGATGGAGTTTTCCAATGGAGTCAAGCCACACGCCCACACATACATAAAGAACAAATACACACACACACACAAATTACCTTCGATGGAGTTTTCCAACGAGTCAAGCCATGCTTTCGCCAATGCCAACTCCTCCTCGGGTGACCGCATCTCCCTCTAGGGTTAAGGTTCTTTCGGTTCATTGCTTGGTTTTCTTGTGTGTTTTCGTTTGGAGGTTGTCTGTTTGTTTTGCGTATGTAAAGGTTTGGATTCGGGTACTTGAGTGGATGACGGTTGAGACTCGGGTGCTTGAGTAGAAAATGGTGGGCATTGGTTTGGTTGCAGGTTCACATCGGATGCTTCTCCACATCGGGTCCCATGCGTTGAAGGTCGAGCATTGGTTCGGTTGTGTTGTGAGGGTTTTTTGTTGAAGAAGAAAAAGAAGAAGAATACAAGAGTTTTTTTGTATGGTTTGGAGAGAGAACACAAGTGTGGTGTAAATTGGGTTTGCTTATATTATGGTTTAAAATAATTATTAAGTTTTTTTTTAAATTAAACTATTGTATAGCAGCTTGGGGGGGGGGGGGGGGGGGGATTGCACAACAATCAATATGAAAACACCGTGTACATGATGACAGTGGCCAAGGATGGCACCTTCAATTATAAGCTCTGCCGAGTGTTTACCATCCAGCCTACATGGCATGGATAATGCCTTTTTTTCAATCCACAATAGGGATGAGATTTTTTTCCCAAAAACGCATACCCCTACCTGTTCAGTATCCGTACTCGTACCTGTACCCATACGTGTCTATTGGGTAAGGGTATAGATACAAGTATGGGTATTACGGGTATTGATACTCGTTTAGAATATGTAGGAGCTTTATTAGGTTTCCAAAACTCATGTCTTAACTTTCAAGCGTGATTTTCAAAACATAATATATATTAGTTAAATAAATTCATTCTCAATCAATATGTGTATATTCATATTGTCTATTCGTATCAGGGACGAAGCTTCCTTAGGGCCGGGGGTCCCCCCCCCCCCCCCCCCAGTTTTTTGCATGGTAGTGTAAATTGACCCCTTTTTATCATTAAATAACTTTGTCTCCTATTTTTCTATATAAATTGAGGAATAAATAAACAAAGAAATGGAAAAGAGAATGCATTTTATATTATGATTGATTTGTTTCATTTTTACTTTTGGTATTATGTTTTAGTTGTGGTATTACGGTTTTGGTATTATAGATAATTGATTGTCGGTACCGTACTGTTACCAATACCTAATTTAATGGAGATTTTTTTTAAAAAAAGAACATAGAGTTACCAAAGCGGGTACCATACCCACCGTACCCGTACCGGTACACGTGCACGTACCATATAATTCGGGTACAAACCGTACATGTATGGATACAAAGATTTACTGCTTTTTAGTACATGTACTTAAGTGGCGGATCTATGGCTTATTCAGGGGTAGCCTGGGTTACCCCTCAACTTTCACGGTGATGTGTAAAATTAGTGAGAAAAAAAATGTTCTTCCCTTTTCCATGTATTAGGTTACCCCTAAGCAAATATTAGGATACCCTAAACAAATTTTAGATAAAGGAAGAAAATGAGGAATGTTCATACTTTCATCGGAATTATTTTTCCGGTGATGTAGAGTTGAAGGATGAAGAAGATGATAGGATAAAAGGTAGGTTTTATTTTGTAGTTAGGTATAGACTAGGTTCTTTTAAATGCACTGTGTATGAAAGTAAAAAAAGGTAAAGTGTTTTTTATTTACTGTTGCTTAATTTTGACTTTTTATAAATTAAAATTATAAAATATTAATATTGATAATAGAAAGCTAAAAGTTCATTCATAATTTATATTTTTTACTTATTATTTAATTATACATTTGTTGGTATAGTTACTTTAGTTTATATCTTATTTCATTAATAGTTTTACTCTATTGTTTTATTTATATATTCTTATAACTTTAAAATATATTTTGTTTTCTTACTTTATTCACATGCAACAGACAATCAGATATAAATATATTATGATATTGTTGATAATTTATGTTTAAGCCACAATTTGACATATTTTTGTTTAAACTTTTTGTAACTTCAAATGGATTATTATCTACTCCGCAATAAGTTGTTATGCCGTGTTTATTTTTGTCTATATTTTGATATAAATTTTATTCAAATAATCCGTTTTACTTTTTGACGTAAATTTCATTTAATACCGCCTAGGGTCAAATACGATATTATTAACAACTAGAGTTATTAGACATTAACCCAATTAAAAATGTAAAAAAATAAGGGTCAAATATGTACAAAGCCCTTGAGGGCTTTTAAATTCTCATAGACGTGCACCAATATATGGTAAAAAAATAAAAATAAAAATTGGGTTACCCCTGAAATAATCTTTTAGATGTACTTTCAGGTACAAATACAACCGTACAGGTACAGATGCATATGTGGGTACGGCCCGATCTGATCCTTGGTACACAACACTTAAGTCTAAAACTCTAAATGTGGAGGTTGGTAACAATTAAAATGTGAACCTGTAAAATAAAAAATGTCAAGTTGATAAACAAACAAACAAACAAATAATTATATTTCCATTTTTTATATAATCTCTTCAAAGGCGGTTGGTTGGTGGTACTGGTGCCACAAGTACCTCCGTCCGACCAAAACCCTCAAGAAAAACCACTGACAAAACATGTCGGCGATTTACACCTCCGTACACTCACCCTCAAATTCACGGCCTCCACCATCATCATCACCAGTTATAACCTTATCTTCTTCTTCATCCTCAGTTTCATTGTTTCCAAGACACCACAGGATGATAAAAACCAAAACCAAAACGGCGTCGTATACGATGAGGATTGTGTGTATGGCTCCAGATGAAGAGAAGCTCACGCGCCGTAACCCTCTCGACTTCCCTATTGTAAGTTATTATTATTATTATTATTATTATTATTATTATTATTATTATTATTATTATTTTGGGGTTTTGTTAATTGATGTATTAGTTTGATGTTAGGCTAGTAATTATTATTATTATTATTATTTTAGGGTTTTGCTAATTGATGTTTTAGTCTGATGTTAAGCTAGTAATTGTTGATTAGTTAAACCTGATTTTGAGTTTGTGAAAAATATTTATAGAATTGAGTGTTCTTTGTATAAACATTTGGAGCCGATTGGAACCTTAGGTTTGGGACCGGTTTGTAATACTTTTCGTTGTAAAAGCCAGGGGTTAACCGACCAAAACGGGTCAAGAACCGGTTTCAAACTGAACTAGTTTGGAACCGATTGAAACCGTACGTTTGGGACTGGATTGTAATCCTCTCCGGTGAAATTAGTTCCAAACCAGTGAAACCGAACCAATAAATAACTGGCAGTTAACCGACCTAAACCGGTCAAGAAACTAGTTTTAACTTTTTGTTGATGGTTTCTGCATCCTCTACACTGCAAAAACCGCTAGTCGGTAGTCGGGTGGGGACTAGCGATTAATTGGGATTAATCGGGTCGGACTTTAATATATATTTTTCAGTTTTATACATACGCGGACACATTTTTATATGTAATATTTGGTTTTATATATACACAAACATATTTTGGCCGAAAATTGGTTGGAATCTCGTTGGAAACCGCTAATTTGGGTCGGAATCTTGCCGGAAACCGCTGATTTTGGCCAGAATCTTGCCGAAAACTGTCGATTTTGGCTGGATATGACCGTTGACCGGTTTAATTAGCCGACTAGCCCAAAATTAATCAGTGAAGTGGGGACTAGCGATTAATCGGGGATTATTCGGTGCCTAGTCGGGATTTTTGCGACACTGCCCTTTAGTACTATTGTTCATACTAGAAAGTAAAAACCAAATATGAACTAGCTTGGAACCGATTGAAACGGTAGGTTCGGGACCGATACGTAATCATCTCCATTGAAACCAGTTAGGGGTGAAAAGTGAAAACGGGCCTAGCTGCCTGCGAGTTACTTGAGCTCGGATTGATAAAAAGCTCGAAGCTGGTCGAGCTTTTTCAAGCATGGGCCTCAAGTTAAGCTCGTTTAGTTATCAAGCCTGAGCTCGAGTCTTATATGGGAAGCTTGTTTAGGCTTCTTAATGAGCCTCGTGTATTTTTTTAGTTTTACCTCTTTTTGACTTTTATTTTTTAATTTTGCACTGCACAACTGAGCTCGAGCTTAGATTTGGCTTGTCTAAGGCACTACATGGGCTCGAGTTGAGTTTAGGCTCGCGTAATGTTTTTATCAAAATATATAAAAATAATTTAAAACATATACAAATGAGTTAATAAATAATGAATGAGCTGAGCCCGATCATGGAGAAACAATACACGAGCCGAGCTTGAGCTTTAGAAAAAGAGCTCGAGCTTTCATAAGTCAACATGAGTCAAGTTTGGGCTCGGTTCAGTTACACTCTTGAAACAAGTTCTAAAATGTTGAAACCAAAATGAACTGGTCAAAGACAGAGGGTTAACCGATTACAACCCCGTCAAGAAACCGATTTTGACTTTTTACTGACCAACCCGAACCGGTCTGTGCACCTCTAGTACAATTGCTGACACAAAAAGGGAATTCTTACATTAAACCTAATCGTCTCAAGTTTTTCGTGATTAGTGTTCAATTTAGGTATCGTGTATCTGAAATAGGACATCACATTAGAAATTGATTGTAACAATTCTGATTCTGAGGAACCTGTAAATTAAGTTTTAGATTAAGTCTAAGGATGAAGATTTAGTGCTTTTTGTATTTGAAGTGCTTTTGCATGTTGGAATAATCAGCTTGGAATTGGATAAGCTACTTTTGCATGTTGGAATTATCAGAAACTGACCATTTTACTCTAAAATGATTAAATCATCAGTTAATTCAAACGCTCAAAAACTGGTCGTTTTTTATTTCAGAATAATCAGATGTTCAGTTTGAGTATGCAATTCCAAACACCGCCTTTTTAAGAATGAAGAACGACTATATGCACAAATATTGACACTCTAATATCACAAACAGGCAACATGCTAACACAGTACATTGCATTGTTACGTCATTTCTCAAAATGAGTTTTACATTCACACCAAGTATGTTATTATGTTGTATGTTGAGTCCACTATAATTAAATAAACTATCAACATTGATTAGAGGTGTCATTCGTGTCGGGCTGATAGGAACCCATATATTTATTCTTGTCGTGTCTGCCGACCCATTTAAATTTGTGTCGTGTATCGGGTCAACCCCTTTAACGTTCATTTACGAATGTGAGTAATATCTAGTGACTTAGTGACAATTTAAACAATTAATTAGTCTTATTCATATAAAACATTTTAGTAATTTGTCATAGACCTAATTGTTTTTGTATATTTATCTCTAAAATTAAAAATATTAACTTTTTTAAAATTAATAACCGGTGGCCAGGTCGACCCGTTTTTCAAATGGGTCGCGTTCGGGTTGACCTGTTTAAGAAAACGGGTTGTGTTAGCCAACCCAAAATCTATATTTTTTGGGTCGGGTAAGGAATTGCCGCCCCTAGTACTGATTATTTACCAGAAGGCCCTAGAAAATAAGATTGTAGTGGCTAAATCCCTAACTAGATAAATTTTGGTCTAAAAATGTTGCGCATGATTGGTGACCAGATGTCTTGAGTTTCAACCGTTTGACCGCGTTAATAGGTCAAAGGTTTATAATCTCATAAAGCATAAAGGTAAACATTAGGGCTGTGCAAGAACCCAAAAAAACCCGATCTGAAACATAAAAACCCGAAACATCCAAACCGAAACAAACTAACAGTTCGATTTTGGTTTTGCATGCAATAAAATTCGAACCGAACCGAACCGAATTTCTAAGTTTTTATATCTTTATTTTTTATTTTAAGTAATTTATAAGAATTTAATAAACATGTAACTCAAATATATTTGGTCAAATATATAATAGTCTATTTGTTAACAGTTAACAAAAATATATATACCTAAATTCATTATCTTCGGTCTAAAATTTTCACACTGAAATGGCAAAAACCAAAAAAACTGAAACCAACACGAAAACCGAAACTGAACGGTTCCAAAGTCCGAAAACCGAAGTTTTGGTTTACGGTTTGGTTTTAGCTCAAAACCGCACCACGCACACCCTTAGTAAACATAACATTCTTCTACACCATGTTTCCATGTTTCTTCGTTACATTTTGTATCAGATGTCCAAACAGTTGACTGATTCGTGTTATATGACAGGAATGGGAGAGGCCAAAGCCCGGTAGGAGGCCCGATATCTTTCCTCAATTTAGTCCAATGAAAACACCATTACCGCCTCCGTTACCGTACGATCCTCAAATAGAAGAAGAAGAGGAAGAGGAGGAGGAAGAAAAAAAGGAAGAGGAGGAAGAGGATCCCGACAAGGAACAGCCCGAGAAGTGAGAGCCGTCATGGTCATTGAGCGTTGACCAGTTCACGATTTTGTTGACCGAACAGGAGTGTTTGCAAGTGAAGCTTAAAGAGTATGCAGTGTGCTGTAGTTGAGTGATTCGTTGTAGTGTATCTTTCGACACGAGTTTTGTTATTGGTTTTTATTTATTGTGTTGCGGTAAACTGGTCCACGACTTTGTAGAATCGGTTTGGGAATAAACGGGTCTATATGATGGTGGTTATTTTTGACAGTCGTCCCACTGTTAGTGGGTCGTAAATCTTTTTATTATTATTCTTTTTTAACCGGTAGTTAGGGGTGTAAATTTGTGATACGTTGCGAACGTAACACAAATTTCGTGGGTTTGGATTTAGTATAAAAATGTCAGTTTCGTGTCAAATCCACTAGCATGTTTTGTTAAACATGTTGTGTTTGTCGACCGGCTGTTTAGTCAAAATTGAACAAGAATTATATTCCTTTTTCTTTTGTATGAAACTAAACTGATTTGTTTTTCGTTTCAAACTACCCAATTTGTTTGGTTTTAGTTTGGTTGGTAAATGTTATTTATGTTTGGATTAGACTTGGAAAACGAGTGGGTCGGGTTGGGTGACGGGTCATACCGGGCTCTAGGACGAACTGGTTAGGTTCCAGTTAGAACGGGTTAGGCCAAAACAGGTTTGGGTCAAAGTGAAAACAAACATATTTAACATTAAACTTCAAAAATCAAAATCATTACTACTAATGTCAAACACATTGCAGATCAACAAACTTAAATGTGGTTATTCCATCCATTTAGAGGTGTTCAAGGTTCCGTCCTGCCATAAAACGAACCTGTCGGGTTTCCGGGGTTGGTCGCATGGCCAAACGGACTTGACGAGAGCGGCGGGTTGTCCAGGTTTCATTAGCATGTAATTGTACCATTAGTGTATTCAAAAGCTCTGTAAAACGGTATGTTTAAAAAAATGGAAGCACAAAATGGGTTCAAATGAATAATTTATGTGTTGTCCTACTTATACATAAGCTATTTTATTAGTATTATAACCTATCATATTTTTTACTTTGTAAAAAATAACTTAATTTAATTTTATTAAAACTAAGATTGTAATTCAATTGAATAAGTAATTAGTTACTACAAAGTGATTACAATAAAGTGGTAGACAAACGAGCAACAAGCTGCGCCGCAACCCCCATTTTGAATAGCAAAACCAATTATACTAAAACGTAAGCTTTGGGACCCAGGAACTAGGAACTGAAGAGGTTCCGTGTACGACTCCCTACTCAAAAAATTTCATAGCCTCTGGGCCAGAAAACCAAATGTATCAAAAGCAAATGGGAGAAAGACATGTTGGTTCTCTAAACAAGTTTTTTCGTGTTTAACAACTTTGCTCGATTCAGCCTTCAACGCAGCCTGACCCACAACAAACCCACTGTTCCTGAGCCCAACAAGAGGAGACACTCCTGTAAGATCCACAAAGGTGTGTCTCCCCCTGCCCACCCGAACACAAGAATATCAGCTGGTCGTAAAGTAGACCTCCCTTCAAGAGGATCCGTGAGAAAGTTAGCAGGGGCCTCCTTTTTAGTAGAATCTCTGCCCGTTTAAGAACATCACACAGATGAAACCTAACCAAATCATGTCTGTATTTAAAGCCAGACAATTCTTTGCAATGCACCTCATGGTCTCCTAAAAATCCAAACATACCTTGCGACAAATTGGGCAAGGCTCATCAGTCGGGAACATAGGGATCATTAACCGGTACTTAAGGATAGCCTGATATTTCAAACCCGACATATGTTGGCTTAATCCTTCAATGGGTAGGCCGTTAGAAAATCCTGAGCCCGAGGAGCCCAAAGGCATTCAAACATCGCCTTTTGGTGAGGGGATAGATCAAACTGCACTTCTAAACTTTGGGCGATTACATTAAATAAGGCACTCACCACAACATGTTGGGATTTAGGGGGGGTGTCCTTATTAGAGCCCGCTAAGATCAAAATCTGGAAGTGAAGTACGTAAACAATCCATCAAACACCCATAATAAGAGTTCAGCCCATCAATATCACAACCCCGAAGAATATGGTCTTGCAAACACCACGATTGTGCTCTCGAAGCCACTAAAGCATATGTAGATACATCCTCGGCCAAACATAGACCCAACCCCCCAAAACGGGTAGGAAGTGATGCCAACCTCCATTGGAGATCCCCGAAGAACGGACCCCCACAAACCACGATGTCCTTAATCGCCCTTCGAAGGCCATTGTCAAATATAGAAACAACTTCCCCCACATACATAGGTTGGCATGTTCTCAAACCGAAAAAAAGCTTTGCGACTCCCATATATGAGCGAAGCAAAAGAAGCTCGCATTGAGGATCGCGAAGTCTTGGGAGACAGCTCATCAGTTCCACAGCGCTAGATGCCATTTTCATAGCCAAGCTGCTGATAAACCCCGCATCCCGGATTACAGCACCAGCAAGGAGATTCACACCAAGCACCGGCCTTCCAATCCCGCAAGGGAACCACCCCTCCTGCACCTTCACCCTGTTGCATGTTGGCCAAAATAACTCTGTTTTCTTAACGTTTAATTCAAGACCCAAACGAGTCCCCTCGGACCTGATAATATCTAATGCTTTGGCCACCTCTCTAGTGTCCCCAATAATCGTACCATCATCCAAGTACCAAGCATGAAAGAGAAGCTTGCACCGATCTCTAATTTGGTGAACAAGTGGGTGCAAAACTAAGGCAAAAATGAGAGGCCCAAGAGGGTCCCCCAGTTGAACCCTAGTGGTGGATTTAATGTAAGTATCACCCACATATAACCTAGTCGACTGCCCATATAAAAAATCCCCCCACAAAGAAATAGAAGGACATAAACTCCGGACCTCATGTAGAAGGGTATGTAGATTGAATAAATATATATTTTAAATATTTTTGTCAGCCTTGTTTTGATGACTAGTATCGGACATAAGCCGAACCGGTTCACTCTTGACTCAACCGAACCAACCGACTTACTTGATTTGGTCGGTTCAGTGATTTAACTAAAGACGATGATACAAATTATACAATAACTAGTGGGTCCAACAATCATCACCTGATCTCCTTCCCTCATAAGTCCACTCCCTCCCTTAGCGGAAACTACATTAGCGCTTAACCCGACGTCTAGTAAATTATCGCGGTTCACACCCCTCTGCTTCATCTTCTTCCGCCTCAACGACTTCCTCCTACATGTCTTTTTTATCAGATTTATAGAAACCCCTCAAAGGTTCAATTCTTAACACTTTTTTAAACTTCTAACACTAAATTTTGTGCATCTCAAATGAATCATATCAAATACTTTGAAAGTTGGAAAAACATCCAAGCCAAAATTGTTGCCCAATCTCAAATCTCAAATCGTTATGAATACTTATGCTAATCTCCAATGGGTTGAAAATTTGAACCCAGGTTAGCACAAGAAATATAAGCGAGAAGTTAGTGACAAGAAGGATACATAGTGTAACGATTCTTACGCTATAACAATATGAATTAGAGCGATTATTATTTTTCCAATTCAAAGCTATATCGTAATAATAGTTGCTCTACTTCATCTTACACTTTTCATACTAAGTTGTGTATACCATATCCGGCCTATATATAGAAGTGATTCTTAGTGCAAGAGTTGTGATAAGAGATTTTAACGAATCACATTATATCTTTTTGTAAATACAAGGGTATATTGGCCAAATGTGAAGGGTATTTTTTGTAACTAATAATAATTAATGGTTTAAAGAATGTTACTAGTTAAAGGTAAGTTACAAATTATTATTATTATTATTATTATTATTATTATTATTATTATTTCATCTCAAATGTAAATTATTTATATTTATTTGTTTTAAAATCATTTTAAATTTAAAACATGACTAATAATTAATAACTTTTATTTTTTATTTTTTATTTGATCTCACATTATTTTAATCTATAACGTAACTAATAATTAATATTTTTTATCTAATTTAAAATGTGAGGTGTTTTTTACTTTTATTTAATTTGCACATCAACTAATATACTGTAAGCATATCTAATATAGTTTTGACATAGCTATATAATGTAATGTAGACACATTTTCAAATGCAATCATAATTTATGTAGTTTATGCATGTCTAATGTAATGTAGATACATTTTCAAATGTAGTGTAATATGATTACGTAATGTGTGAAAAATATTTCAAACGTCATATATGTGTAGATATCATAAAATCACAAGATGTAGGGAAAATATGTATAAATGGTGGAATTAGAAATTGTATGAATATACAAATCATTGAATTGCTAAAATAATAGCCATATTAAAATAAGAAACATAAAATCAGTTATAAATAATTAATTGTGGTCAAAATTGGTTTTTTAAATCATTTGAAAGGAAATAGGTGGTTATGAATATAGAAAACATCAATTAGTGAGGTTATGATTCTAGAAAACATTAATTAATGAATTATGTGGCAATTAGAAAACATTAATTAGTGAATTATGCGGCAATTTTATAGATGAAAACCAGATGACTTGGAATTCTATGTGGACATGCTAGTTGAAGGTCATGTGGATATCTTGTATTACTTTAACAATATAGTAAGATTAGATTTTGTGTGAGTGAATCAAAGTAACAACATTTGGTATAATTATTAGGACTGATATTTTCTCTGCTGAGGATATATTATCCTTGAAGATATGTCTGGATCAATTATCTTCATGAAGAGCTCCAGAACCATGTCAAAGATCAAGGATCCTCAGAGGTTAGCATTATTAACAATTGTTTCACGTGTGTCGGTTATTGTTCAACAGAAGTAACGACTTTGTGACTTGGTCTACCTTAAATTTCGCTACTGGAAGCTCCCAGCACGTGGTTAATGAACGTTGGATGAGTAGTGGAATAGTGGCGGATAGTTAGGACTTTTTGTTATATGTATTTTTTTATAAACATCGAGATATGATCGATTAGAAATCACTTGTACTCTCACACACACTAGAGCAGAATTAATAACTCTCTCTACACACTAGCTTAATTTGTAACATCGATCACAATCTCCAAACACTTGTAACCTTTTTGCTATTAATAAATCGGTGATCGACGAGTTGTCATCACCCGGGTTTTTTTTCTTTAATCTGAACAAGGTTAAAGGGCTTTTCCTCGCAACAAATCGCTGTGTTCATCTCAATTTCATTCATACATTCATTGTTAATATCATAGCACTAGACCTCACATTTACGGATTTGGATACATTATCCTTAGTAGATTTTTATCCAAAACAATTTGGCGCCCGCTGTGGGGCAATTGGTGCTATAATCCATATTATTCCTATCATTTTCAACCTTTTCATAACCATATCACTATCAATGGCCTCTCGATCAACCTCTGCTTCATCAACCATGCCGTCTACGGTTCCTCTCTCATCAAGGACTTTGCCGCCGATGCCTCCGCCAATCACGGGAGCACCACGGCCTACCGCTGCTGGAAGCAAAAAACAGCTGCCAGTCTTCCAAAGCTCAAGAACCACTGCTGCCACCCCGGTGGTTAGTACTAACAATGATGTTTTTAATATGTTTTCGCAAGTAAAAGCATATATGGAGCAGCATACCAAGACCAACCAGAGGATCCTTCATGAGATAGAAGATCTCAAGAAGACTAAGAGGCCAGCGGAGGATCACACTCCTTTGATGCCCAGGATGCTGGATTTCACCACTCCAGGATCCCTAGATCAATTTACTCAAGGATCATCAATCCTTCAACAAGGGTTAATGGGTCAGCAAACTCAAGGATCCTCATACTCCCGGCAAGGATCATCTATCCTTCAACCGGGATCCATGGGTCAACTAGCTCAAGGATCCTCAACTTTTCCACAAGGATCATCCATCCTTCATCTAGGATCCTCAGGACTGTATCTTCAACCAGGATCCTTCAACTCTCAACCATTAGGATCCTTCAACCCCAATCAAGGATCCTTCTTCCAGGATCAAGGATCCTCAGGGGTTCAACATCAACGGTCATCCGAGGTCCATGAAGGAGATATAATCCCTATGCAGACCATCGCTTCCGGTGGACCAACTCCTGTAGCAGACACTTCGTACCTCAGCTACTCATCCGGGATGCCAACCTCCAACCAGCAAAGAGGTAACTTTTATAATCCTATATCCTTAGATACTAACCGTGGTTCCATGCAGGATGCATGTATCAACCAAGCTATGGCTAAGGAACTATAAAAGCTGAAGGATATGATATCCAGTGTACCAGGGGTGGCCCGTCCAATTCCCGAGATACCAGAAGGGAGCCACAAGTTATCCAGATTTGCTCCACCTATCTGTGATGCTGAAATCCCGAAGCGATTCCAGACCCCCAACATGAAGACTTATGATGGGACCACTGATCCTAAGGAGCATGTAACTCAATACAGAGAAAGGATGGAGATCAATCCTATACCTAAAAGACTTAAGGAAGCCTGTTTATGCAGTTACTTCTTTCTCACACTTAGTTAACTTGTTCAACTGTAACATCCTAAAATTTATGATGTTGAATAAAGAAAGTTATGTTAGTGATTTCGCGTTTTTAATTATTAATATCGGGTAGGAGCGGATCAGGGACTTGGATTAATTGAGATGGGTTAAATGAGAATGGGATTTAAGGGATATAAATATCCCCTAAACCCAAAAATATCTTCATTTACATCTATTCCTTCACACTTCCAAAACACACACACACACCCCATACACAAGCCGACCGGCGGCCGAGATCCGAGGAGAGAGAGAGAGGCCGAGAGCCGTAGAGAGAGAGACCAAGATCCGAGAGAGAAGAGAGAGCGGTTGGTTGTGATTAAGCAAGGAAACAAGATCCAACAAGCTCAAAAAGGTAAGATTCTTGAACTTTGAAGTTTAAAGATCCAAGATTTTTAGTGTTAAGTGACCGGAAATGGTCGGGAAGCATAGTGGGTGATATTGAACCATAGCGGGGGTGTTAAAATCGCTCGAAATGTTGGACAGAAACCAAACAGCAGGCTGTCTGGGCAACTTCGCCTTCATCTGGGCAACTTCGCCTTCATCTGGGCAACTTCGCCTTCAAGCGATGAACTTCGCCTGCAAGCTAAGTTCGCCTGATGAACTTCGCCTGCAAGCTAAGTTCGCCTGATGACAAGTTCGCCTGAGGTTTAAGTTCGCCTGAGGTTTAACTTCGCCTAAAGCTAAGTTCGCCTGAGGTTTAACTTTGCCTAAAGCTAAGTTCGCCTGAGGTTTAACTTCGCCTAAAGCTAAGTTCGCCTGAGGTTTAACTTCGCCTAAAGCCAAGTTCGTTTAGAAAATAAATTAAAAATCTAATGAAAAATGTGTTAAGACAGTTAATGAAAATAAAATTTTTCCAAGCTGACCTGGCAGCTCGACCCCAGCCAGGGGCTCTGCCCCTTGGACCCTGCTAGGGGCTGCCGCCCCTAGACCCCGCTGCCAGGGGCGCTGCCCCCGGACCCCCGTTCGTTGTGGGTCATATAAAGATAGAAATACATTATGAGAAGTGATAGTTAATTGATACGTATACTTGTTATACAGTCAGCCGTGCACAACTGAAGAAAGGAATTACGATTAACGGTGAACGTAACCGTGTTCAGGTGAGTTTCTAGCCCCATTCCTTGTTATGTTTTCGGGGCTGTGTGCATACTTGATGTGTTGTTAATACATTTATTCTAAGTGATAAGTGTATGCCCTATGTGATATATGTGTTATGTAAGAATGATTGCTTAATGGTACGTGAACGATCTTCGGATATTGCACGTACTGTCAGGTTGTAACGCTAGTTATAGGTAAGAATGTTATGTATGTTATGTATATGAGCTGGGTAGTGATAATAGAAGAAAGAAATGATAATGTATGGTTGTATGGTTACGAAAAGGGTACCGAGCCCTAATAATACTTGAGGTATGATGTATGGTTGTATGGTAACGAAGTGGGAATCGAACCCTTCTAATATTCGAAAACTAGGGACCAGACCCTTATAATATCTGTGATGATAGGGACCAGACCCTTATAATATCTGTGATGTTAGGGAATCGAACCCTTCTAATATTCGAAAACTAGGGACCAGACCCTTATAATATCTGTGATGATAGGGACCAGACCCTTATAATATCTGTGATGTTAGGGAATCGAACCCTTCTAATATTCGAAAACAAGGGACCAGACCCTTATAATATCTGTGAGGTTATAGGGCGAAAGGCTCTTTAAAAAGTATGATTATGTATGTATAGAAAGTATGAAGGTAAAAATGAACGTATGATTATGTATGTAAAGAAAGTAAGAAAGTAAAAATGAAGGTAAGCGCACTTAGGTGTATATGAAAGAAAGTTAAGAGATTAAGTATGAAATGTAAGAAGGTATTGTATGATTATGTGATTAACTAGAACTCACTCAGCGTAGCTGACTTTTAGTATGCACGCAGGTGAGTAGGATGAGGCAGCTCGCTTGAGGAGACACATGGCACTGAACAGGAGTCTGGCATCTGAAGACTTACGATGTTTTAATTTTAATGTTTTAATGTGGAAGACAAGGGATGTTTTGGGACAAGTTGTGAAATATTGTAATGTTTTATGAAAGTTTTATTTTCCGCGTAAATGTTTTAATCAACTCTGATAGTTAGAACTGTGTTTATGAGTAAATCCAACACGAAAGTAGGGTTACCGGTAACGGGGCCTTACATCAACAATCAATTTTCCTATAGTAGGAAATTTGAGAAGTTAACTAGTGATTTATACCGAGTTATCCAACCTAGTGATGAATCCCTTAGGGATTTTGTTACGAGGTTAGGCAGGGAAGCTCTGGAAATCCCTAATCTTGACATGGCTACTGCTGTTGAAGCATTCAAGATGGGACATCAGAGGGGCTCCCCCTTTTATGATGATCTTGTGATGACTCCTTGCAGGTCCTTAGATGAAGTTAGAAACAGGGTACTCAGATTCATATGATTAGAAGATGACAAGAGGATCCAGGATCGTCTGGGGAATCAAGCAAAGCAAGAATCCTCCGACAAAAAGCAAGGGTTCTCGTTCAAGAACAACAACTTGAAACCCTACTCCAAATTCAACAATCATAACGTCCGAGCGGTTGAAGAAGGAGGCGATGATGAAGACTACCCAAGCATCTCAGAATACTACTTCTCAGTAGATACTCATGGTTTAATTTGTGCCATGAAGGATCTAGGTGAGAAAGCGAGGTGGCCCCGAAAGAACGAAAAGTCAACCACCTTCATAGACAAATTCAAATGGTGTGTTTTCCATGAGGATTTCGGCCACATGACTGATGATTGCATCGGCTTAAGGAGGGAAATTGGATACCTCCTGAGCAAGGGTCACTTTAAGGAGCTCTTGGGAAGGAAAAAGTCCAGGATCCAGGATCCTGAAGAGGTTCCTCAAAAAGCAACTCCGCCCCCACCAAATGCTCAAGTGATTAACTTCATCTCCGGAGGATCAGACATATGCAGCACTTCCTTCTCCGCAGCTAAGAGACTCGCCAAGGAGATCAAGTTGGATAACGGGGAACGACCGGTTATATCCACTACTTTGACGACCAACAAAAGGATCTTCTTTGATGAAGAAGATAAATCAAGCATCCAGGACCCTCATCACGACGGTCTGATTGTCACTTTATTTATTGCTAACCTTATTATATACACAGAATCTTGGTAGATGGTGGGAGCTCAGTCAATATCATCCAACATGGTGTTCTTCAGAAGATGAACATCCCAGACTCTGAGATCATCCCAAGGACATCGGTGCTAGTTGGCTTCAGTGGAGAAACAAAGAAGACATTGGGGGACATTAACCTTCCAATATATATCGAAGGGTTAAATTCTTACCAAAGATTTTGTGTTATTAATAACCTTTCTTGTTACAATGTTATTTTAGGCAGGCCTTGGTTACATGGGATGAAGGCGGTGGCTTCTACTTACCACCAGTGCATTAAACTCCCAACTCCTTGGGGGAGTGAGGATAGACAGTGACCAGGTGGAGGCCAAGAATTATTACTCTTCATCAATGAAGCCGGCAGCCAAGCAAACTATAGCATAGCAACCACAGCAACATCCTAGGGACGTGCTGGAAGCTCAGGAGAAGGACTTAAAGGAAGTATCCTTGGTCCCCGAGGATCCATATGTGAAAATGTTCCTAGGGTCCAGTATCCCCAGTCAGATTGAGGAGGATATGATATCCTTCCTAAAACGAAGAAAATCCACGTTTGCCTTCAAACATTCAGACATGACAGGTATTTCTAAAGAGGTAATTACTCATAAGCTCGGCCTTGATTTATCTATTAAATTCGTCCATCAGAAGCAAAGGAAATTCGCTCCTGAGAGGAACATGATCATACAAGAAGAAGTTGAAAAACATCTTAAGGCCGGTATGATCAGAGAGGTTAAGTATCCTCGATGGTTAGCTAATGTGGTTGTTGTTTCTAAAAAGAATGGAAAGTGGAGGGTGTGTGTCGACTTTACTGATTTAAACAAGGCATGCCCCAAGGATCATTTCCCATTACCACATACATACTCCATGGTGGATGCAACGACAGGACATGAGATGCTTACCTTTATGGATGCTTCCTCTGGGTTTCAGTAAATTCAGATGGAACCATCTAATCAGGAGGATACTGCATTCATGACTCCTACCGGCATATATTGTTATATTGCTATGCCATTTTGACTAAGAAATGCAGGGGAAACATACCAAAGACTGGTCAACATGATGTTCAAGGATCAGTTAGGTAAAACCATGGAGGTCTATATAGATGACATGGTGGTGAAATCAAAGAGAGCTGGGGATCACCTCAGGGATCTTGAAGAAGCATTCAATATCCTTGACCAGTATAATATGAAACTGAATCCGTTAAAATGCCACTTTGGTGTTAAGGCTGGAAAGTTTATGGGATAGATGGTGACTAAAAGAGGAATTCAAGCAAGCCCAGAGCAGATTGAAGCTATCATCAATCTGAAGTCTCATGTGAATGCTAAGGATGTCCAGAGGTTGACGGGAAGAATAGCTGCTCTCAACAGATTTATTTCCAGATCCTCGGAGAAATGCAAAGACTTCTATGACATCCTCAGAAAAAACAAGAAGTTCTAATGGACAGAGAAACATGAAGCCGCCCTAAAAGCCTTAAAGGATTACTTATCCTTAGCACCGGCTCTGATGAAGCTTGTGGATGGAGAATCCTTATATATATGCTTAGCGGTTTCAGGTAATGTAGTAAGTGTCGTCCTTATTAAGAATCATGAAGGTGAACGACATCCGGTATATTATGTAAGTAAAAGTCTTTTAGATGCGGAGGCCAGGTATTCTCACCTTGAAAAACTAATTCTTTCTTTAATTATGGCTTCCACTAAATTGAGACATTACTTTGAAACACATACTATTATTTTGAGAACTAATTATCCTATTAAGAATGTTCTAAGAAAACCGGAATTGTCAGGAAGGATGGCCAAATGGTCAGTGAACCTGAGTGCATATGACATTCAGTACGAGCCTAGAACAACTATCAAATCACAGGCACTAGCAGACTTTGTGGCTGATTTCAGCAGTGACATGCAAAAGGAAGCTGATTTAGAAGTCCAAAAACTAGAAGAAACCAAGGATCCTTGGATCCTCTTCACAGATGGAGCATCCAACATAAGAGGAACAAGATTGGGCATACTACTGAAATCACCACAGGGGACATAATACCCTAGTCCATTGCATGTGCATTTCAAGCTACTAACAATGAGGCAGAGTATGAAGCACTCATAGCAGGTTCACTTTTAGCCAAAAGCATGAGGATCAGGTATCTTCAAGTTTATATGGATTCTTTACTTATAACTAACCACTTTAACGGCTCTTGTATCGTAAAAGGTGAGAATATGATCAAATATTTAGAAATTGTGAAGGAATTAGCAAAATCCTTCGAATTGTTTAGTATAGTACAGGTACCAAGGGAATAAAATGCTGGGGCAGATGCCTTAGCAAATTTAGCCTCATCCTTGAAAATTCCAGAAGATACGAATATCCCAATCATCCATATACTCCCACCAGCAATAGGAGAACTGGAAGTTGGGGAGATAACAACTGACAAATAGATTGTACTTTAAGATCCATTATCCTCAGCTAGCCAAGGATCCTGGATCCTCCCAATTAAGAAGTACATTCAAGCATAAGAAATCCCAGCTACGGAGAATCCCAAATCCTTCAAACTCAAGGTATCACAATATATTTTGTTGGATGATATGCTATATAGAAAATCTCTTGCAGGTCCATACTTGAGATGCATCGAGGATCCTGAAATCCAAGAGGTGCTCAAAGACTTTCACGAATGTGATTGTGGTAATCACACTGGAGGTAGAGTTTTGTTTTCTAGAATTCTGAGAACATAATATTTCTGGCCAACAATGAAGAGAGACGCCATGGAATATTCAAAGAAGTGTGATTCTTGTCAAAGGCATGCAAACATCCTTCATCAACCAGCAGAACCTATGTATCCTATATCCTCATCATGGCCTTTCATGAAGTGGGGCATGGATATCGTGGGTAAACTGCCTAACGCATTAGGAGGAAAAGTATTCATGCTTGCAATGACTGATTACTTTTCAAAGTGGATAGAGGCAGAAGCTTTTGTTCAAGTTCGCGAAAAAGAGGTGATATCTTTCATTAAAAGAAACATTATTATTAGATTTGGTATCCCTTCAGAAATTATTTGTGACAATGGTTCCCAGTTTATCAGGAAAAGAATCACTAACTTTTGTGACAGCTAGGGCATCAAGATGATAACCTATACTCCAGTGCATCCTCAAGCTAATGGCCAAGCAGATTCAAGCAACAAGATCATCATCAACAACTTGAAAAAGAAGCTAGGATCCAAAAAAGGAAAGTGGGCTGAAGAGCTACCTTATGTTCTTTGGGCTGACATGACAACACCCAAGAATGAAACGGGCCAAAAACCCTTCTCATTAGTGTTTGGGTCGAAAGCAGTTATCCCTACAGAAATGGTAGTGCCAACAGCCAGAACAAGCATCCGTGATCCTGAGGTCAATGAAGAAATCCTCCTTGAAGACTTGGATACTGTTGAAAAACTCAGAGACCTAGCCAAGATTAGAATGGTAGCTTATCAACAAAAGGTAGCTGGGGCATACAATAAGAACATCAGGATCAGAAGATTTCAAGAAGGAGATTTAGTTCTGAGAAAAGCCTTTCAAAATACAACCAATCCGGCTGATGGAAAGCTAGCACCCAAGTGGGAAGGCCCTTATCTGATTGAGTCGGAAGCAGGAAAAGGGGCATATAATTTGCTCACTATGGAAGGCAACAGGTTACCAAGAGCATGGAATGCTATCCACCTCAATAAATACTTTTTCTGATCTGGATCAAGTATCCTCTGAGGATCAAGTATCCTTAAAGGATCAAGGATCCTAAAATTGGTAATATCTATCTGATCATTTATTTTTTATCTTTGCTTATTTAAGGATAACGTATTCTTAATACTTGTGTTTTCCAAGTTTTAAGTAACAATGCAGGATGATTAGTAAGATATTCAATGATCAAGAGGTTGGCCACCTCTCCTTTATATTTAAGGTACTTTACTATTTTCCTTGGCCTAGCCCACGATTGGATATGACCCCCGATGTTCATATCCCCTAAGGTTTAAAGGTTTTCACCTTTCTTATAACTTAGAGTTTCTACACTCTCTCCTAGAGAGCATGCTATCTAACGTATAGTCCGAGGCAGCGGGACCAGTACACGTTTAGTGGCTGACAATTTCGTTGCTTTCGGCTATATGGAGGATCCTACGATTTATGGTAGACGTACCATACCACCGGTTTATAACGTTTTCACGTTATCTCAAGACAAAGGTTTCCAGCATTTTCATGTTAGCTAAGGTTTTGGAGTTTTCACGTCACTTACGTTTGGGCTAAATCCCGGTTTGGGCGAGTCCCCAGTTGACATCCGTATCCTTGGGCCAGTCCCCAGTTTGGGCTTGTCCCTAGTTTTTGGGCTTGTCCCCAGTTTGGGCTTGTCCCCAGTTTTTGGGCTTGTCCCCAGTTTGGGCTTGTCCCCAGTTGCACGGGCTTGTCCCCAGCTTAACGGGTTTAACCCCAATTAATATTATAAGTTCTTTGCAACAGATATTCTAAGTACAATAACAAGAGTTAAGACTTATGGATTCAAAATCCTTAGCTTATTCCTACAAGGATCACTGAAGGTTCAATACTTACGGTAACTTAGGTCTACTTAGACCTTGTGGTATGATTTCTACTTTTAAATTTATATTGGTTTAGCTAGGATCCTTATAAATCTTTTTGTTTAAAGATTTAACATCTTTTGAATTATTTATATTAGGACGTTCTATCCTAAGATTTTTAATTATTTTTCTAAGGATATTATATCCAAAAATTTCTATAATCGCTTTTTCTTAAGGATATCCTATCCTAAAAGTTTTTTACTCAGAATTACTTCTTCAAATTATCAATAAGACTAAGACTATATCAAATAAGCTTTTAACTAGAATAACAAACAAGTAGTCAAAAGTTTTAAATTATTATTAATATAAGTCACGTGGACTTATCTAAAATCCTTAACCCGGATTTCACCATACTAAAGATGGACCATCCACCCGGGTTAAGTAAAGGTTAATAATTGTTCTTAAGATGCAGGAAAATAATAGTCAGAGGCACTAAAGGTTTCATCCCCACAAACAGAGGATCCATCCACCTTCAGTATCCCTGAAAATTGTCTTGAGGATCAGTGATCCTTAAACCCTACTTACTATTGTTTATTACAAACCAGATTATCCATAAAAACATCAACATAAAAAAAAGTGGGCTCGGGCCTTGTCTTCTTTATCCTTTATCGCCCACTTAAGCTGCATCTTCACCTTCTGCAGAACCTGCTCCTTCATCACCTTCAATCACATCTTTGACCCCGCTCAGTCCAACAACATCCTCCTCAGCCATCTCAGTATCCTCATCACCGCCAAGAGCCGCCAAGGTAGCCTTCCATTTCTGCACATTCCAGGTTGCCTTGTCAAAAGCAGGATCACCGGCCTCCATCGCCATCTTGATCCTTGCTTGCAGCACTGACCTGGCTGCCCACATTTTGGCCTCCTCCGTTGCCTACTTGACCTCATCTTGACGCTGGGCATTTGCTGTGGATACCTGATCCTCGAGCTGTCTCTTAAGCTGAGCCAAAGCCTTGTCCTTGTTAACCACCGCATTCCCTAACCCAGATAGCTTGTCACTCATCTGGCCTACAATCTTTTCATAATGCTCATTGAAAGCATTCATTGTCCATAATTAACCATTTAGTCAGGATTAGAAGGATATTGGATCCTTAAATTCAACACAACAGGATACAGGATACTTACAGAGAGGACTGTGTCATAATGGGTTTCGGGATCGGAGGACCTCTTTCTTTTAGAAGCCGCGGATTTAGCTTTAGTCGTTGCAGTCTTAGGCTCGGAACTGGTGGATGTCTTCAGAATGTCTTTCTTGATGTCTTGAGGAGTGAGCATACTGTCGATGTCTTCCAGAGAGAACTTGCTAGCAGACCTTTGAGACTTCTTGGCACCTACACAAATCCGGTTGACAGATAAGTATCCTATCCAGTTTTATTTACTTTGAAATTGTTTTTAATGAACTTACTTGACATATTTGAATCCGAGGAGATCTCGCAAAAGGCTTCGACGAATCGGGCTTGAAATGTTCTAACTTCGGTATCCAGTGCAAGGAACCATTTTGTTTTTTCCTCTATGCCAGGTAATTTAGCCAAAGATGCAAAGTTCTCAACTGGAAACAAAAAGAATAATCAAAGTCAGAATTAAACATCAAGGATCCTATCATTTTTTAAGGATCCAGGATCCTACCCTTTCTAACCCATTTTGAAGGAAGGTCATTCCCTCCGGGTATGGAGTCACGTTTTACGAAGAAAATCTGATTCCTCCAGAAGGAATGGTTTAAAGTGACTTTCAAAATCGGATGGGGTTGTCGAGGCTTAGATTTCAAGATAAATCGGGCAGGACCGTGGGTAGTAAGAGTGTAAAGATGGGACAGTTCTTGGAGGCCGAAGTCGATTTTCTCATCTTCAATAATCCTTTCTATGGTGCTGAGAACTCTCCAAACCATAGGCATAGCCAGTATATAGGATATGCCGGTGGAATCGAAGAAACTTTGAGTGAAAGGAGGAAACAGATAACTGTAGCCAATAAGGAATGGGCAAGCCGGAAAACACATCCAGGTTTTTGAGTACACGTCGCATCGGATACTGGATTCGTACGTTCGGAATAGGGTTTTTGGTGGAAACAACGAACGGAACTCATCAACTTCTGGATCCGTGAGTTTGAAAATACCTATAGAAGGGTTGGATATGAGGCATTGTGGCTCCATCTCCGACAACTCAGAGTCAACAAAGGATTTCTCGGAAGGTTTAGAAGGAGATAAAGAAGAGGAAGTGATAGACATTATTATCAAAGAAAATAAGAGAAGAAAGAAAGGATATCTGCCGTGTCGCTTGGATATGTGATTATAAAAGGGATATAGGGCGGCATTTATAGGCGGTTATGATTATATCAAGGGCCAAATGGTAAATATCTCTGGCAACCATCTAATCACCCAATTTTCGCAGAAGATTTGAAATTTCAAAATGACAGTTGTGTTCCACTATCACCCGTAATTTTGGGGGCAATTGTTAGGACTGATATTTTCTCTGCTGGGGATATATTATCCTTGAAGATATGTCTGGATCAGTTATCCTCATGAAGAGCTCCAGAACCATGTCAAAGATCAAGGATCCTCAGAGGTTAGTATTATTAACAATTGTTTCACGTGTGTAGGTTATTTTTTAACAGAAGTAACGGCTTTGTGACTTGGTCTATCTTAAATTTCGCTACTGGAAGCTCCCAGCACGTGGTCAATGAACGTTGGAGTAGTGGAATAGTGACGGATAGTTAGGACTTTTTGTTATATGTATTTTCTTTATAAACATCAAGATATGATCGATTAGAAATCACTTGTACTCTCACACACACTAGAGCAGAATTAATAACTCTCTCTACACACTAGCTTATTTTTTAACATCGATCACAATCTCCAAACACTTGTAACCTTTTTGCTATTAATAAATCGGTGATCGACGAGTTGTCATCACCCGAGGTTTTTTTACTTTAATCTGAACAAGGTTAAAGGGTTTTTCCTCGCAACAAATCGCTGTGTTCATCTCAATTTCGTTCATACATTCATTGTTAATATCATAGCACTAGACCTCACATTTATGGTTTTGGATACATTATCATTAGCAGATTTTTATCCAAAACAATAATCTCATGTCATAATATCATACATAAGGTGTTCAGCTATCTGAAATTGAAAAAAATAATAATAACAATAAAAATAATCATTTTGTTACTTTAAATAATGTGGTCCGATTGCTAAGTTTATTATCTTGATGAATGTATTTATTTAGAGCACTCCTAAAAAATAACAAATACAAAAAATTAAACTAAAATCAAACTAATAAATGTTAATATGAGAGACAATAAATGCTACAAATGAACATTTGGAAACGCTTAACAAATGTTAGTGTTCAGGAACCACATAATCTTTACTTTAATCAAGAAATTGATCAGATTGATACTGCAACTAAAAATAAAAACAAAATGTTTTAATTTTAAACAAATAGTATTGTAATTACAAGCATGATCATGGTTTGGCGTATATACCTCTCAGGTAATAATCTATAAATAGTGTGAATAACATCAATGTGTACCTTTGAAATTAGTGAAATGAGATATGCTTCGTTTAACCCAAACGAATTTTGCCTAAAACCATAACTTAATCTGTACCTTTGAAATTAGTGAAATAAGATATGCTCCAATCTACAATGCAGGAAACATTGCGTCTAAAGGGGTAAATGTCAACATTATCCTGGTCAATCTCGCAATCTGACCTACCGGTTATCAGTGCAAATTGTACTCGTTTTTGACACTTACCCTTACCGGCCTTACCAGAGGCTGTATTGTTGACTTTAACCACAAACATTTTTTACCCATTTTTATACATTATTAATATGTTGATTAAAATAACAAAATCAATATAATTACAATTGAAAATGTTGACTACAATAAAAGCAAACTAAGTGACGTTTTCAAACTGACCAAACCCATTTGCCATATTACATGTTCCCATTTTAGTTGAACATTTTATCTTAAACGTTTAAAACAGATCGAAATTTTCGAGATTGCTACAAGTATCCAAGTAGATAATAAATTATAGGTCATATATGACCCATTTGAATTAAAACAAAACATAAATTGACCCGTTTAAGTAAACGGGTCAAATTATCACCATTGCTTCAAGTTCTCAAGTAGATAATATTTTTTAGCTAATTGTTTATATCTAAACATTTTGAGATAAAAGATAACTCAAATTGACATGTTTGAATAAATTTAAGATCAAGTCTGATCACTGAGCCAGAGATTTCATACTGATCCATTGTTTTATATGAAGAGTAACTAAACGAACACCAAAATTGCCTAAACATTTCATTCTAAATGATAAGTGATTAAATAAAAGATGATCATCATGTTAACTAATAAAATACGGAAATGCCATAAAATAATATTGATATGAGATATAGTGTTACCCTGTTAGTGTACGTAGTATTGAGCTTGCTAGCCTCGCAGATCAAACATTCAAACCTCTGTTGTAAAAATACCACATGTCAGGTGATGATATTCAATCCTCTTTCATCTTAGCTAATGAATTTTTTAAACACCTGTATAACTGATCCTTCGAAAACTATGTCAATTTCCATGAAAACCTCAAGTTTAAGGGGATCCTGAAATTTTTGCAGCTTTTTTCTCCTGCAATCACAGTTAAATACGAAAAATATGTTCAAAATACATATTTGCCTAAGGCATAAGATTGAATCATCAACAATTAAAATAGAAATACAACTAGGTTATTGCCTCGTGTGCGTCACGGGTGGAAATATAAAAATCGTCTAATAAATACATATAGTTTCAACCGACAATATTACCCGTTCTTTAAAGTAATATCATTGAACTTGTCTAAAATTGAAGGATAGACAATGTCTATTAAATCAGATATTGGATATAATGAATTGTTAATTAGATCATCTGGAATTTGTGCATTCATTCGTCGTCATTTGAAACAACCCCCCCCCCCCCCCCCAACATTCCCTTCACCTATATCCAATAGTTAATTTGTAAATTATTTTCTCTTCAACATGTAAGGATTGGCGTCCAATTGTGAGTCTCGTGTTTTTTGATAGTTTAAGTACCTTGCACTTTGACAAGATGTAGGAAGAACTAATTGAAGTGTAATTTAAAATAAACACGAACAAAATTCTATACAGTTTAACTATTTATTTAACAAAAGTATCATAAATTTAGTATTTACAACTCCCTAAATATTGCCTTGTATACAAGGTTTATACTTTAATTTGTAGCATGTCGTTGTTTTCAAAGATTAATATAAAAGGAACAAATTGGTTTTTGTAATAGCTAATAACTATACACTTACAAACATTAATTGGCTTATATGACTTGTTTAACGATTCATAGAGCCATAACTTGTATACACTCTAATATTGACTTGAACTTGTTATGACTTGAACTCAAGATGCTAATAACCCATATTAGCTCAAACATGTTCTAAATCATGACACTAATCTGCACAACAATACATTTTGACATACCTAACTACATATCCATATGGCTGCTAATAACAGTCCGGATGTGGCAACCATTCGATATAGTGAAGATTTTATTTTCCATTAGTAAGATACTAATAATGTACTCATTTTTTAATACATACAAAATGTGAATAAAATAATTTTTAATGATTCTTAAATATTTAGTGGTTCTCATTGAGCCCAACAGTATATATAAATCTTAAAATATTGGTTTTAATTATTGATCTATATTAATAATCTTTAATTCCATGAAGACAAGTGTCACCAACATATGATATATTGATAATATAATAAAAAATCAAATTGCACAATGATCTTGGTTGGAAAGTAGTTTAATATATTAGAGAAACATAGCTTTATCTTTTTACAGTACTCTTTGGAAATGAGTTTAATATACTCTCTCTAAATCTTGTCCATATGCAACTGATTTACTAATTATTATAATGTAAAAAAGGTTTCAAAAATTAATAATGAAATATTAAATTGTATAGTAATGATAATAAGGTAAATTAGATATTTGGCTCTCAATATAAGAATCTATGCAATTTGTAAGCACCTTAATGTTGTTTTGAAATTCCAACAAATGGGGAGTGTTGTATCGGAACCATCATGGATGAAATATTAAATAACTAATTAGTAACTAATCAATTAAAATAAATAAACTACGCAATTGATGAATATAAAGTAAGAAATTACATTGTATTCGCATTCCACTATCAACCTCCTGATATGTAATTATAATAAAAAAAAATAGTTAATAAAGATTTCGATAAATAAAGTAAAAAAAAACTTATACAACAAACACCAAATAAATTGAGGTTTTTACGTAACACCCAATTGGAGATTGAGCATGAGATGATAGTTTACGTAGCCTTTTTATATCATCTCACCAATTGAAGCTTAGTGTTGTATACTTGTATTACTCCTTTTAATCATTATATCTCCACATGGGGCATCATCACCTTAAAAATGCCTCAAAAAAGTTTTTGATAATTCCTACAAAAGTCGATGATATAAATTTAAGTAAACATAATAAATAAATCAATATGAAAATATGTTATTAGTCTTAGTACCAAATTTTGTGAAACTGGATCTGTTAATCGCTTAAAACTAAAAAAAGTCAACACATTTTCCCGTTTATATAGGAAATAATTAAAGATTTTAATTACAGTTAATTCATAAACCGGTGATTTTACATAATAATGGTAAATTGAATGATATGTAATTTTGGTAATTGGATATGATTTAAATCCGGGCATTCAAATGATTTCGAATTTTGGGATATTTGATGAAATTAGAAAAGTTAATCTCTCCAAGTTTATTTTAGAAAGTAATTAATTTTGATAAATGA
Source organism: Bidens hawaiensis (assembly GCF_021521415.1). NCBI lineage: Eukaryota > Viridiplantae > Streptophyta > Magnoliopsida > Asterales > Asteraceae > Bidens > Bidens hawaiensis. The sequence continues at coordinate 87,709 of NW_027493570.1, read as the reverse complement.
CTATCACAAAGTAAATTAAGAAAACTATTAAATGATTTAATTATATTCAGAAAGAGTCTTTGAATATAATTTAAATTTGGAAAAAAGTAAACTCCAAAACTGAAAAGTTATTATCTAGTCATCAACGTAATATTAACTATTAAGTTGAAATTTGAATTTGAAATGAAAATATTTTTAAAAATAGTGAATCAATTTCTAATTTGCCATTAATATTTAACTCTAGTAGCTAATAAACATTATGTTCATTTTGTTTTGATAATAACTAGCAAAAGTGCCCGCGCGTTGCTGCGGGTTCACGCAAGTTATCGTCACGTATTGGTTTGTAGTGTTTGGTGTGGTGTGTAATGGGTTATTAGTGTGAGCGAGCCGCCGCATGTGATTATGGTTTGTTGGATGTTTTTTGTTTTTTATTGGGGGGGGGGGTTGTTGTTCGAACATATGCATATATATATATATATATATATATATATATATATATATATATATATATATATATATTGGATACATGGTATTGGATCATTTCAGAAGTTTTTTTACAGCGAGAAGTGAGAGAAGTGAAGGTGTAACTCCATTAATCTCAAATTTCACTCATTTTCTTATTGTGTAGGTGTGTATGTACGTGTGTAGGTATGTATTTTTGTATATGTGTATGTATGTTTGTATGTGTGTAGGTATGTAGGTTTGAATGTGGCTCGGTATGTTTGTATGTGTGTAGGTAGGTAAGTAGGTTTGAATGTGTGTAGGTACGCATGTATATGTGTATAGGTAGGTTTGAATGCGTGTAGCTAAGACATAAATACAACCAACCTACATACATGTAGGTAACATCATAAGAAAGTGAGTGAAATTAGGGATTAATGGAGTTACACCTTCACTTCTTGTACTTCTCGCTGTAATATCACTTCTCGCAAGATCCATCCCCTTGGATACATTGTGTTTTGTGATATATTTGTTAATAAAGTACGTTTGTAGGTTTTGTAAGTTTTAATCAACTAAAGGATTAATGTGTGTTAATAAGTGAGTAGGTATGGGTGAAATTTGATAAAGAGATGAAAGAAATCTTAAATTAAATCCAGTAAGTCAACGAATTGTAAAAAAGGTAAAAGGGTGGGCATACGTGACTTGATTTTGCACATGCATAGTCACGCACGCATATATATTGGATAGATGGTGTTATGAAGTATCTGGTACTTAACTTGCAGAAACAAAAAGTTTTTGTTTGGGGCATTACAAACTGACAAGTACGAAGCAGATTTAAATAGCAGGAGAGACATTATTGATGATGAAGCAATGAATGTGTGTTTAATTTTGGAATAATGATTGACCTTACACGAAGTATGTGTTGAGTATGGTGTACATAGATTTATAATGGGATTTATATCGGAATTCTATTGCAAAAGTTGTGTCGAATTCGATTGTTTATTTTTTTTTTATGTACATGAAGCATTGGATTGATGTGTCATTGAGAAGTAAGAACATTTTTTAACAATTGATCATGTGATGATTCTATTTTCTGAGTTCCATGTAGGTTGTATATAATTAAAAATATGAATGCCTTGGAATCGTAGAAGTAAGGGTAATGACGTGTTAGGTATATTTATTGGTTCAGATCAACTATAAACATAACAAAATCGATTGTATCCGTATTTAAACCAAGTAAAACATATAAAAAGAAAAAGAAATGAAAAATAGAGGGATTATTTGAGAACACAAAATTCTAAGTTTGCATGATTAAAATAAAAGGGATGATAAAGCTAGAAAGTCAATGTTTGTAAGGAAATAAGATCTTTATTATGGGATTGCTAGAGTCTCGGTATAATGACTTTTTGTCCTTGATAGTATAGCAAAGGATAGTGCAATTCGTCACCATTCTTACATGTGTATATCTCATTAGTAAATCCATCATCTAATACGATAATAAACTTGCCGGTTGTGTTGATGTATGTTATGATCAACTCTAATAGTATAGGCGTTATTTGGGGGGGGGGAGGGGGGTCATATTTTTGTCCATGTGTGACGTGTCATCTTATATAAATCTAAGGTATAATACGATAAACCGTGAGTAACAAATATGTAGAGGTCGTTGTGAATGACAACCAAGTGTCAATATGAGGGTTTTGTTGGAAGTTTTGGGAAGGTCGGGTTAATAAACTTCTCCGTGTGAGTATCAAAAGCCAAAAACTGAACACGTCACCTTAAATATGTGGATTTCACAACAAAGCACATAACTCCATTATTGAAAGTTTCACTTTTCCATTGATGGTCTTTTGTTCCCAGTTAATATTCGTTTACGATTCCAACTATTTTCCAGACCCATGGTTTTGGTAAGTACTTGTATAATTTTATTTTCTCATGGTCGCGCTTCACATGTAGGAGGGTGTATTCATTTAAATGTTGTAAGTACAATCCAATAGCGTTAGATCGTGTGTGTGTATGCGCTAGTTAAGGGGTTCTAGACGACCAAGTTTCCAGTGTAGCGACAGCATAAACATATGAGGCCATTTAGAGTTGTATGAATGTTGAATTCACGAGGATTTGCCTCGCATGGTAGTGGAATGATAGTATCTGACATAGGATCCGGGTATGCTGAAGTAAGCGGATAGACTATGGTGTGCCACGGTCTGAGCACTATGATTTCTTTTTTTTTTTGTAAATTCTTTGAAAACGGTGACAATGCGTTGTGCTAATTTTTTTTTTCAAGTAGTGAGATGTAACATCCCAAAATTTCAATAAATAATATTTTATATATTATCTCTTATGGCGGACAAGTTTACTTGAGTGGGTAAAAGAAAAAATAAAATAATAGATGGTAAGATAAGTAGGCTAATTAGAAGGAATTAACTATGGACTAAAAAGAAAAGATGGGCTTTAGGTCCATGGGCTTAAGGGAGTATAAATACCCCCTTAAACCCTAATCCTTTCCATTTTCATCCATATTTTCCATCTTATTCTCTCTACACCACGAAAACACACACACACTTACACCACCATTACGACCGTAGGTTGAAGAAGAAATCCAAGGCCAAAAGCAAGACGAACACCGATAGATATTGGATACACAAGCTAGATACAAGATAAAAGTTGATAAACTAGCTAAACCGTAACCTAAAAACGTTCAAAGGTATGTTCTTGATCTTAAAGTTTACGTTTTTATGAATGGTTTGTTATGAAACTCAAACCTGGAGTAGATCGGGTTTAGACAAACCATAAAGTTGCAAACTTGATGATTAAAATGGACTTAATCAACTCATTGGTTAGATATCTAGTTAAATCGGGTTTGAAATTGATAAAGGTTTAAGCTTTATACCTAAAATGGGTTAGATCTTGATGATGTAACAATATTGGGTGTAAAACGGTTATGGTAAAATGGAAAAAGAGTGGTTAAAGATATGTTATGACCGTAAAACCGTTACCTGGGCCTAGAAAAGAGTAAAAGATGGGAAAATAAGGGCCGGTAGCATCAGACACGAGATCTCGGTCAATCGTAGTTCGCGTTCAACCTGAGTTCTCGGTTACATGGGTTCTCGGTCATGAACGCCCACTAAGTTCTCGGTCAGACAATGGGTTTTCTGTCAGCGGAGGGATCTCGGTCCCACGAGTTTTCGGTCACGAGATCTCGGCTGAGTTCTCTGTCCTTGAGTTCTCGGCCAGTTAGTGTCTTGTGGTGGACTATGGGCCTGGTTCCAGTTGGGCCAAGATGCCATACTAGGCAGTGGGTCTGATATAGCCAAGATGCTAAGCCCAGATTCCAAGTTAAAACAAAAGCTAGTCCATCATCATAAACTAAACAAACAAGCCCAATTTAGAAAATACATTGGTTAACTAAATACCAACTTAATTAATTATACGGCTAATTAACATATATATATATATAACAGTTAGCCGGGCATAATTAAATAAGGGGATAACGATTAACGGCGAACGCAACAGGATCCAGGTGAGTTTCTAGCCCCATTTCCTTGTTATGTTTTCGGGGCTGTGTGCATACTCGATGTGAAGTGTGAATACACTTACCTTAAGTGGTAAGTGTATGCTATAGATGTTATACAAGTAGCTAATATATAATGCTTGCCGATGCGTGAACGATCTTCAATTATTGCACGTATCACCAAGGATAGTGACTGTCAAGTGGTTATTAGTGTGTGTGATTGTTTTGATGTGATTTGCTTATTATGTAAATAATGTACTGGTAGGAAGTGGGTTATAGACAAGTAGAAGTATAGTGAGATAGAAGTGGATAGGGGTCTAGTATTAGTGTTAGGAGCATAACGTGAGCACGTGGTAGAGTGAGTCTATGCGTGCCTTCGTTATTAAAGTGGCATAAAGTGGCATAAGTGGCTAAGCTGTAGGGGTAATTAATAGGCTAAGCTGTAGGGGTAATTAAGTGGTTAAGCAGTAGCAGGTTAGACAGTAGACTATGTGTCTTCGGATACGTATATATTGTATGTAGTGGTTGTATAACAAGTTGCTTGATTAACTAGAACTCACTCAGCGTAGCTGACTTTTAGTATGCACGCAGGTGATCAGATTAAAGAACTAGCATGAGGTTGGCACATGGCATGAATTGGACGGCTGACATATGAAGACGGAAGAAATGATGTTTTAAATATGAAGTAGTATATTATGTTTTAGAGAAAAGACTTAATGTTTTGTGACAAATGCTTTAAGTTAACGTTTCCGCGAAAGTTTTAATTAACTCTGTTTTGTAAGAACTGCGTTTATGAGTAAATCTGACGCTAAAGTAGGGCTACCGGGAACGGGGCCTTACATGAGAACCATTGTTTGCATACGATTTTACATTGGCCTACACACGTAGCCTTACTAATATGTCGGACAAAAGTATATATGTATGGACATCTTGAATCGAAGTCGTACAGGGTCCGTACGTAGATTTGGTACATGTTTTTGCACTTTTAGGCATGCCTTCCACGAAGATTTGTATTTACATCACAAGGTGTTATACTTGAGTCATTTAGACGAAGTTTTTGAAAAGCAGTGTGAAACATCATTTAATCGATATGTGTACGATGTGGTTATATTATGAGCCGCGTGTTACTTACAAAGTATAGGAAGTGAGGAGTGTTTGGAAGGGTGTTGGGGTGATGCACAAAAATAAATATTAGACTTTATGTAGGCTTAAGTCGCGTGAAAGGAAAAAAATGAGATAAGAAAATTATATTTTAATTTTTCAGCTAACAGTCATAATAATTTTCTAAGAATGAAGCCTTCAACAAAATATATGAATAAAAAATGATTTTATTTTGTGCAGATTAAAACTCTAATATGCATTCCTTAGAGGGATTATATAGATACCGGGCAGATCTCTTTCATTGAGAATAATTACAAGCTAACTAAGTTTGTGAAGAAAGGTCAAAGGGTGGCTATTAAGATATGAAGCTTCACCTAAAACCATGTAACCTAAACATTACCCCTTTAATTAAATTATTTAAACGTGGAAACAACGTTGACGAGTTGGCAGGCAATAACCAAGTTGTAAACATGTGATTCTAGTTGGTGAGTTGTAAAAAAACAGGTTAAATGAGTCATAAGCGGGTTAGTGGTTTGTCGTGTTGAACTAATTGGGCCAAACAGGTTAACATGAACACGTCGGGTTATGCATGTTAAATAGGTCATAAGAATGTTTGTGTCGTGTAGTTTTAGCCATGACCCATTTCTTGTAAATAATAATGCCTCATACTTTGACATAGACAATATTTTATGAAAATAATCTTACGTTTTCTAAATATGTTTATTTATTAAGTTTCTTATCATTCTTTTAATAATAATTTATATATGTTATTTGAATAACAATTTTTTATCATATAATACAGGTTGTTGTTATTCATAAGACAATTGAAAGCGTAGGTAACTTGAACATTATGTCGGCTTAAGTCGGGTGAAGCGACAAAAAAAACAAGAAAAATGAAATAAATAGAGAGAGAAGAAAATTAAATTTTAATTTTTAGCTATCAAACGTAGTAATATACTAAGAATCAACCATTCATGCAAATATTTGAATCATCAACTGATAAAGTAATTTTTTTAAAAAGGAGGTAGGAAGGTTGAAACACTAAAAATGGTTCACTAAAAATGGTTCATTTAAGTAACTGTGTATATTAAACATTGAAGCAAGTAACATCATATAGCTGGTGCAACAACAGTCTCCATGTACACAAGGAACACATCGATGATTCAGCCACTACCATAATGAAACAATAACAACAATTATTTTTGAAAAGCTAGTGTCACTGCAGCTTTAGTACATTTCGATTATAAAAGTCTACTCTTGTTTCAAAGCAACTTTGGCCCCCAAAAAAGTGAAAACTACCCGGAATATAAACAATGACTAAGTCAACGTCTTTTAGAAAATTATACTTAAAACATAAAAATTAGCTACAAGCATAATGTCAAACGCGTTGTACAAACAACTTTATACACTACAAGACACAAGGCCAAAGTACACAATTTGGACTTTCACATGAAATCTTGTTACCCAGCCTTGTGTATTCAGTCAAAATCTTGTAACCGGCCCGCATCCACCTCATATTAACCCCAAAAGCCAAGCAAATTAAAACACGACCCAACTGCCTTTATTATTACTTAAAAAGGATTTTAGGCCCGAACACCAATCTTGAATGACCCAACTGAAAATCCACAATGGCCATGACAACTACTCATATTATTTAGAAACTAATATGAATGCAAAAGAATATTTGAAACTAATTAACTCACATGCTGTAAGAGAAGATAAAAAAAAGATTATTATTATAATTTAGTTACCTGGTGTGAAAATGAAACTAACCTGGTCACCTCGTTTCTGGTTCAGACTCGCACAACAGAAATTGTGAATTTCATTTTTCAGATATATATAGAAACTACATCGGATATGTATATTATCATAGTGTATAGAGAGCATGAAAAGTAGAGAAAAAGGAGGTTCTTATTCATTTTTATGTAAGTATATCTAATACAAGTAGACAAAGCCACTATATATAGGCTAATATAGTTAATACAAACATAATGAAATATGAGAGTTGAGAATGTGAATAGTCACCATAATAACATATTTATAACCATAATTAAAATTATGTAATGAAAATAATATAGGATTTAAATAAATGATGGATTAGACAATGTTCATCTAAAATACTTCTTTGTTACAAAATGTCACCAAAACACTCAAGAATGGTCTTATTCTAAATAGAGCAAATATAATGTGCCCAAATGTCTTATAGAAGGGCAATTACAATATAATATAAGGTATACTTAAATATCTTCAATTGAAAAATAAAAAATAAATGTGAAAACTTAATCAAATATTTAGTAAAAACACAGAAGTTTCATAACTCTGTAAGTTGGTTTATTAAATAAAAATGAGAATCATTTATGGTTAATTTTGGTACACATATTTGATATGAGTTATTATATAAAATAAAATGGAAAAAGTAAATCCGCCAAAGGAGAATATATTATATTGTCATCCATCTACAACAAAGAGTCGCAGCACGAATTGGTTTGTATACTAAACTTTTTGCAATCTTTACGTAACCATTACTTGAGACATATCTGCATATTATTACTAAAAAACACATGAATATGAAAATTGAATTTTGTCACATATGTTTGATTTATAAAAAAACAAAGAAAAAATAGGTAATAAAACAAGACATCATATGACATGATTAACATGTGAGGAACCTAGTCCTTATTAGTTATTAGTCAAATGATAAAAATCATGATTGTCAATATTAAACCTTGGCTTGGAGATTTCAAATGTTTTAATCATATTTATCAACTCAAGGCTTCCTTAACCCCCTAGTTAGACACCATTATAATCAAAAGCATATAAACAAATATATTTATTGAAATTGGACCTTTGGTGTGATTTTGTGATTTATCCAATTTATGGCATATATACGTAGTTAATGTAGTTGATAACCTTTTGAATGGTTAAAGGATATATGAGTAATTTAACAAAATATGAAGCTTCATCAAGTTTTATCGAAAGCTTTAAAAACGGGTGGAGACATTAGTACTTGCCTAATTATGTAATGACTTTTTTGTCCTTGTCATGTAATTATGAAATTACTTTGTTGCCCATCACTCTTTCTTTATATATAATATAGATAATTAGCAATAACAAAATATATAAAGAAATTATAATATTTTATGTGACAACTATTTGTTAATCATTAGGAGTTTGAAATCTCAAGATTGGTGAAGAATTAACTTAAAACTCTACATGAATATGAATTTATTAAAAAGGATTTTTAAGATTAATAAACAAATAGAGATCGTCTTTTAAATTTCAAACCAGAAAAAAATATCATCAAATTTATAGTTGGATTAGGCCTCAAAAAAACTTGCTTCAAATATCAACCAAAGTATATGTTATCATACAAATAGTTGTTTTTGTTAACATCTAATGCAGTGGTTAATTTAAAAAAAACAATAACTAAAATTATCATCAAATCAAAGCAGTAATACTAACAAATATGGAAATAATATTATTGTATTTTGAATTATTTCATTATGAAAAAAATCTAAGAAGATTTGGTATATATTGAAATAATAGTGATGCACCAATAAGAAGAGACCATTTGTCCAAAAAAACCAATTGCTTTAATAGTATAGGTACATTGAATCTGCAATGTGAACTTGCAAGTTACATTATTAGGAAAAAAATCCAATATACCTTCACATATAAACCAACTCAAGTTGCAGCTTCTGTTATACTGCAAAAAAAAAAAAAAAAAAAAAAAAAAAAACCTAAGTGGTATGAAGTGTTAAAGCCACATGATGTTCGAAAAATCCAGTTTATATATATTAAAAGAAATCAAATTCAATCATTCTAGTAATGTTAGCTTCCAAGTTGCAATTTCACTATATAGATTAAAAATATTCATTTTATATGGAAAAATATCTAACTTGTAGCAATTTCATCCGAGAAGAAGCCAATCACAATTAGTCGATTAAGCCCTAGACCCTAAATCATTTAAAACCCACAATCCATTTTAGAGCACTAAATAGAACTTGTAACAATATCCAACTTCTCCATTTTAGAACTCAAAATAATTTAAAACTTGATTAAACTTAAATCGCTGAAGATATTGATTATCCAACAATAGAATAAATCGTATATCGTTTAGATATGATAATACCTGAAATATGCGTGAGATTTCACATCCAATCAAAAAACAAAAAGAATGAACATATGTAGCATTGATTGTAGAAACTATACGACGATTGAATGGTGGAAGACGATGGAGTGTATCAGACAAAATAGAGAGGAGTAGTTAAGGTTTTGTGTAAATTAATTTTGAAATTACTCTTCCAATTGAAACGGGTAAATAGAGTGTACATCAGTTTCAACATTAGAATTTTTTTTTTATTTTTGATTTATTATAATAGATAGAAATTCTATGGATAAATGATATTTTTGGAAAATAGTCAATTGATCCAATAGAAAGATGTTAATAGTTTAAGTAGATGGTTCCTAGTTAATTGAATTTGTTTTTGAATTATTTAATTGAAAAGAAAATCAAAGAAGTGGTTGTTATATTTAGAAGCAATAGGGTTGGATCTATAAGAAGAGGACATGTGTCCATAAACTCTATTGCTTTAATAGTATAGGTAGATTGGAGCAAGTAGTATCTTGTGAAGTTGGACCAAAAAGGACAACACTTACATGTCTTGCTAACAAAATTGTATATTTATTGGGCTTCCTAACAAGCTAAGCAAATTACCTTAGAAACATTTGGTTAGCTTGTATAGCGGATGAATGGAAATTATAATTCATAAGCATGATTGATTATATACAGGAAGTGTGCATGAGTTAGTATTGTTTAAAATTTTTTTTGTAATGTTAGAGTTTACGTAATGTTTGACCAATCATTTTAAAAATTCAACTTTAGTTCAAATTTAGAAGTTTAAAAATTTTAAAGTTGAAATTGTTTTAGAAATAATAAATTTTAGGCATGGTAATTTTAGACGATATAGAACGTTTGACCAGACATTTATAATGTTCAACTTTAACTTAAACTTGGAAGTATAAAAATTAAAACCGATATGATTTTAGAAATTATAATTTTTAATTGTGGTAACTAATAATGTTACACGTTACGAAATTTTTGACGTTTGACTTAATTTACAAAATTCACGCTCAAGTCAAATTTGGAAGTTTTAAAATTTAAAACTGAAAATAACTGACAAAAATAAATAATGAAATGCATGGAATGTTTATATTGTCAATATTATTATTATCATAAATTTAACCAAATAAAAGACAATCACAAAGAATTAAAAATTGTTACCTTGAATTGAAGTCATATGGATTGAAAACGAAACGGAAGTGGAAACTCGATTAGACCATGTGTAGTCATAAAGTCTCATCCCCAGACATTATGCGACACGTTGCGCCCACTCAGAGTAATGGTTTTATACAAAACAGGGTGTAGTCATAAAGCCCCACCCCCATGTGTTATGCACCACGTGGCGCCCAGTCACAATTAATTGTTTTTGTATTTATTAAATAATAATTCATTTAAATAATAGATATAAAATTAAAAAACTACATTAAAATTAAAAAAATATATACATTAAACAGATGTAGAAGTTTTAAAATTCATTCTTATATCAACTTTGGCATATGGCATCTTATTATCGTAAATACATTTTGTTCCAATTTTTTTCTATATATAAATCTCTTAAACAAAGTACCAAGTTGCAAGGAATTCAATGCAAATACTATTAAAAACAATGTTCAAACTACATAAATAAATAGTACCACAGGGACTAAACAAAAACATTCAACCATTATAAAAAACAAACCCTAGCACGTTTACAATCGCAGTCTCTCTTCTTATGGCCACCTCTACGGATGCTCTGAAAACCCTAGATCCGTCTCTGGTCTATGGTTTTTTGCAATTAAGGTTTTGTTGTTTATCTATTTTTAATCTATACTGAAGATCTAATGAAATTTTTAACGGATATATTTTTTTTATTTTTGAGCCCATTTCTCGCGTTATACATAAAACGCTCCAAAAAAATACCCCAAAACGCCGGGGGGTGTTCCCCGGCATTTTGGGCCAAAACGCGCCCCCAAGACGCCCGAGTATGGGTGGTCTTAGGATTGTCCGTAAATAACAATGTCTTCTTATTTAGCTGTTACCTTGAAGTCACAAAGATTTAACATTGTTACCTTGAATTGAAGTTATATGTATTATTCTCACTTCTCTGCACCAAATGAAAATCATGAACTTCTTAATGAAAGCAAGAGATTGATAATCAAAAGTAGGGTTAGATTAGTACTTTTAATTTAGTTGAAAAGTTAATAAATTTGCTCACCTTCCATGTGGTTTGTCCACACCATAGTAGTCATACCTGCACATAATTTATATCATTTAGTTTAATGATAAACATCGGTTGTAGAAAGCATAAAAATTATACAAATTAATTAAAAAATCTATTGTATATTAATACAGTAGAATTGCAATTGAGTATATAAAAACTCAACTTGCATAATTTTTATTCAATCAAGTTTTTGTATATTCAGATCGAACCTTATAAGATGAATCAAAACAAATTAGGACTATAAACAGCTTATTGCAGGCTAATTAACAGGTCAGGTTTGAAATTGAGGTTAAGCAACTACAATTAAACATGTATATTGGGGGGGGGGGGGGGGGGGGGTTTGAGATAGAGGCGATACCCCCATAAAATTGACTCGCAAACCGAATACCGAGTTAAATGGTCGACATCGTTACCATGAGAGTACAAAACAGTAGAAGTGGCCATCGGATGATGCACGTATACAACATCGATCTTCAATCCTCGACAAGTGGTGACTTTAAGAACAATAAAACATACAAATATCATGGAATAAAATAAAATGGGTTCATGCCTTAGCACCATTTTTTGTTAGAATTCTGAATTTAATTTAAATATTAATTAGGTGGCAGCAATATATAAGGCAATAATTTACGTGGCAACCTACGTGGATGGCCTATTTGAATGTCATGTGAAAGCATTGTGTTGCTTTAATAGATTAGTAAGATAAGATGTATTTTATGCATATCTAATGTAATGCAGATACATTTTCAAATGTAGTGTAATATGGTTACATAATGTATGCAACATTAATGTTGTGTAGGAATCAGTTTGCTTATATAACGCAGTGATGTAAAAACAAATATCTTAATATATTATTAATATATTTAGGTATCACAAAATATTATTAAGAGCAAAAATATCTTTGGAAAACTCATGAACTATGCCATACATTTTAATAGTATGTAGGCCTAATTACATGAAAATAACCGTACACTAAAGCTTCATATTAATAGTTTACTTAATTGATTAAGTTATACAACTTAAAATGCTCATAGTGCATACATATATGATTGTTTACGAGTCGAGTCAGGGTGGCTTCGAGCTCGAGTTTGAAATTAAAGGAGGCAGCTCATTGAGATTTGAGCTCGATTTTGAAGTTAAATGAGCCTAAGATCGAGCCAACGAGCTGAGCCATGACCTGGATCGAGCCATAATCGAATTTTTCCAGTTACAAAATGAGCCAACTTAGCTCAGGTTGTTTCAAATCAAGTTTTCTTAAATAGTTTTATTCAATCTTTTATCAAGCGAGCCACGGGACCAAACTTTGAGCCACAAGCATTTTGAACAACCAAACATACAGACCAATCAAGTGCCCTTTGGTTAAGGTATTACAAAACATTTAAGTTACGATATTAATGATTACCATTTTGTTATTTTGAATCTAAACCATTAATTACACATAATCAATGGTCATGATTAATTTATCTCATTTTTTGCTATAAAATCAGTTAATCTGATCCCGAGTTCACTTAATGAGAGAAAAAAAAGGAAATGAAAACAATTTTTTTTCATTTGTTTCCTATTTTATCTTTCATTTATTATCTTCTTGTAACATCCTGAAATTTATAAGAATAAATGATTAATATATAATTTATTTATGGTGAAAAAATTTACTTGAGTTAGTAGAGAAATAATAATGCAATAAAGATGGAAGGATAAGTAAGCTAATTAAATGGAATTAATTATGAACCAAAAAGGAAAGATGGGCCTAAGGTCCATGTGCGAGTATAAATACCCCTTAAAACCCTAATCCTTTCCATTTTCACACATCTCTACACCATAGCCTACACCATCAAAAACACACACTTCTCCAATTTCCGTTTTTGAGAAAACCACCCACAAAGACACAAAGATTCCTGGAGATCTAACCGTCATATTGGTCTCAAATTTTAAATGAGTGTTCACGGCATATAAATGAAGATTTCTACCGATTAGATCTTCGATCAGAGGTCTGGAAGTCCGGTCTTTATCAGCAAAACTGTAACAGCTCAAAAGTGAAGATTCCGGTGACTGTTCAGCTGTTCCAGCGACTGTAGCGGCGGTTTCAGGCAAAGGCGAGCTGATGGTTTGTAGATCGGGGCGAGAAGGTTCCGTGGCCACTTTAATTACTCAAATCGGAGTTCGTTTGATACGGTTTTGGGCTTCTCGAGTGATTTTAGACAATAACCTCAAAGGTACATTTTTGTTAAAAAAAACTTACTTTTCGTGCACGGATTTGAATGAAACTCGGTATGGTGATAGATCGGGTAATGATTATTGATACATTAATGAACTTTATAGTAAACGGGTTATTTGGTTCATTTCAGGTAAAACGAGTAGTGTTCGGTTTGTGAAAAGAACGGGTAAACGAAGTCGGTTTTGCATGAAACTTAGCAGGATAGTAAATCGGACCTTATTATGAGATAAAAATGTAAACTTGATGATTAAAGTTTACTAAGTGAACTCATGAGTATATACGGTTCACTTAGAAACCCTACATCTAGTTCAAACGGGTTTATAATCAATAAAGGTTGGAACTTTATTGATAAACGATCTAGATCTTGGCCTAGAACAGAAAGGAAAACGTTTGGAAGGTTATATGGCACTTAACTATGCGGATGAATGAAGGGATTCGAATAGAAGGAAGGAAAAACAGAAAAGGAAAGAATACAAGGCAAAATTCGAATACATGTTAAATCGATTACATATTGTATTCGAATAACATGTCTATTCAAATACACATATTGTATTCGAATAACATGTATATTCGAATACATGTTGTATTCGAATGACATGGCAATTCGAATACAAATGTACTCTACCACCATCCAAGTACTATTCGAATACAAGGAAATACATGGAGAATTCGCAAACAAATTGTATTCTAATAGCTTCCATTCGAATACAACAAAGAAAGAAAGACAAAAAGATTTTACAAGTATATTCTATTCGAATATATATTGTATTCTAACACTATGCCTATTCGAATCCATGATCATCAATTACAATTTAGTTCATTCGAATACAAGTGACAAATTGTATGCTAATACAAGTTCTATTCGAGTGCATGATTCGTTCGAATACAGCCTATTCGAATAAAGATAAGAAAGGAAGACAGAAAGGTTACTAAGTATGTTCTAATCGAATACCAAGTGTATTCTAATACCAATTGTATTAGAATACAAAGTGTATTCGAATGACATGTATATTTGAATACCAATGTATTCAAATGGGTTGGGGACACTCAATTAGAATAGACCAAACTTAACCGTTTCTAGTGAAACTTAAATGAAGAGTATAGGGTTAGGAATTGATACATGTAATTAGTATACAGTTAGCCGAGCTCAATTGAGGAAGGGATTGCGATAAACTTAGAAAGAAACATGAGACATGTGAGTTTCTAGCCCCATTTCATTGTTATGTTTTCGGGGCTGTGTGCATACTTAATGTGAATGTTAATACACTTACCTTAAGTGGTAAGTGTATGTCATAATGATGAATGTGATATGTATGTTTATATTATAAATGCATGCTGGACAGTACGTGAACGATATTTGGATATTGCACGTATTATTAAGGAAGATATTGTGTAGTAAGTATGAAATGAGTATGTGAAAGAAAGTATGTATGAGCAATGTATGTATGATATTAATGAAAGTATGTATGAATGTTATAATGATAATGACAAAGAAAGGTAAGGTATGGTTGTATGGTAGCAAGAGGGAACCGGGCCCTAATAATACTCGAGGCAAGAGGGAACCGAACCCTAATAATATTCGAGGCAAGAGGGAACCGGGCCCTAATAATACTTGAGGCAAGAGGGAACCAAACCCTTATAATATTCGAGGCAAGAGGGAACCGAACCCTAATAATATTCGAGGCAATAGGGAACCGGGCCCTAATAATACTCAAGGAAGGTAGGGCGTAATGCTCTTTAAAACGTATAAGTATGTATGTAAAGTAAGATAAAATATGAAAGGTAAGAAAGTATGAAAACATGAAAGAATGAAGGTATGATGCGTTTGAGAGAGAGAGAGAAGTTGATTTAGCTTTCTTGGATGTACCAAATCGATTTAGTGTGTGCGATGAAATGATGGTAGGAAAGGTGAAGAATGGGCTGATGGGGTGCTGGTGGAAATGACAATACACGTGAAAAGATTATGATGAAGTAGACACGCGTATTGATACGTGGAAAGAGTATGATGAAGTAGAGCTTGTACAAGTTTAGATTCACAGGGTACAACCCATTATGCTAAAGAAAGTTTGAAATTGTAATATATATAACGAGATAATAAAAACCATGTTTGAGTTGAGTTTTCATGAGTTTTTTATTAGTTATCTCTTTTAAGTAGGAATTCTCACTTGATCAATCATTTATGCACCGTAACATTATTATTGCATTATAACACTATTATATATATATGTAATATAACAAATTTACATATATGCAATTTCGCGATCGACATTTTTTGTTTTTCTAAGTTTTGGTAAAGAATAATAACATATAAGAAGGATGAAAGAAAAACAATTAAAAATGTTTATTAAATTAAGTTTTTGCGAGTTAATTGATTATCTAGTTCTCTCTTTTAGAGGAGCTATGTCTTGATCCCATCCCTTTAGGGGGTGGTTTATGCGATAAAAATGAAATGGAAGGAAAGAACAAAAATTATTGTGTTTCAGAGGGTTTTTTTAAAGGAATGAAAAGAACGGAAAGAGAAAAAGTTGTGTTCCTGAGTTTCATTAAATGGAGGAAAAGAGAATATATAGAAGGAAAACAAAGAGAAATAAATAGCAAGTTGGAAGGAAATGTTTTCTTTTCAATTTGAAAAAAAAGGAGAAGTGTGAGGCCCCGTGAGGCCCCGTTACTGGTGCCTCACTTTGGACGTTGAATTTACTTATAAACACAGTTCTAAATATCAGAGTTAATAAAAAAACTTATGCAGAATATTAAACTTTCATTAAACATCTCATATCATTACAAAACTTGTCTTAAATAAACATCTTTTTGTTTTTCATCATAAAACATATTCGATAAAACACATCATAATTCTTCAGATGCCAGCTTCTTTATTCACTTGCCATGTGCCATCCTCAAGCCAGCTGCCTCATTCTACTCACCTGCGTGCATAGTTCTAGTTAATCATACATCCGTTATCTTACTTATATATATATATATATATATATATATATATATATAAGTAAGATAACGGATGTATGATTAACTAGAACTATGCACGCAGGTGAGTAGAATGAGGCAGCTGGCTTGAGGATGGCACATGGCAAGTGAATAAAGAAGCTGGCATCTGAAGAATTATGATGTGTTTTATCGAATATGTTTTATGATGAAAAACAAAAAGATGTTTATTTAAGACAAGTTTTGTAATGATATGAGATGTTTAATGAAAGTTTAATATTCTGCATAAGTTTTTTTATTAACTCTGATATTTAGAACTGTGTTTATAAGTAAATTCAACGTCCAAAGTGAGGCACCAGTAACGGGGCCTCACGGGGCCTCACACTTCTCCTTTTTTTTCAAATTGAAAAGAAAACATTTCCTTCCAACTTGCTATTTATTTCTCTTTGTTTTCCTTCTATATATTCTCTTTTCCTCCATTTAATGAAACTCAGGAACACAACTTTTTCTCTTTCCGTTCTTTTCATTCCTTTAAAAAAACCCTCTGAAACACAATAATTTTTGTTCTTTCCTTCCATTTCATTTTTATCGCATAAACCACCCCCTAAAGGGATGGGATCAAGACATAGCTCCTCTAAAAGAGAGAACTAGATAATCAATTAACTCGCAAAAACTTAATTTAATAAACATTTTTAATTGTTTTTCTTTCATCCTTCTTATATGTTATTATTCTTTACCAAAACTTAGAAAAACAAAAAATGTCGATCGCGAAATTGCATATATGTAAATTTGTTATATTACATATATATATAATAGTGTTATAATGCAATAATAATGTTACGGTGCATAAATGATTGATCAAGTGAGAATTCCTACTTAAAAGAGATAACTAATAAAAAACTCATGAAAACTCAACTCAAACATGGTTTTTATTATCTCGTTATATATATTACAATTTCAAACTTTCTTTAGCATAATGGGTTGTACCCTGTGAATCTAAACTTGTACAAGCTCTACTTCATCATACTCTTTCCACGTATCAATACGCGTGTCTACTTCATCATAATCTTTTCACGTGTATTGTCATTTCCACCAGCACCCCATCAGCCCATTCTTCACCTTTCCTACCATCATTTCATCGCACACACTAAATCGATTTGGTACATCCAAGAAAGCTAAATCAACTTCTCTCTCTCTCTCAAACGCATCATAGGCCGAAAATTTATTATGGACGACATTGTATGATATTCAACGTTGACATGGAAAACATTGTATATATCAAGACGATCAAACGTTGAACAACACGATTCAACCATATATTTATCATTTGTATGATATTCAACTGTATCCCATTAATTTGACATTCTAACATTTACCTTGATGCTACGACAGAGAAGTTTCAGTCACTTTGTTTGATGATTTTCTCAGCGTAGTCGAAGTTCTAGGTAACTTTTATAGGCTTATGTATCATCCATAGCCATTTTTTTTTGCAATTTCTGCTTATGCTTAGCTAAAAGACATTTCTTATGAGGAGAAGATAAGCAAGTCAATAAGTAACTCAAAGTTGGTGTATCATGGTGAACGATTTGGTCTATATAGCAAGGTAAAACCTTAACTTCCATTATCTTTACAGCATAAGAATGTGCAGTTTACACATGAATGTTATTAAGAGTTGTTTTTGGCTTATTATATGCAAACGCTGGAGACTCGACAGTTCTTATTGTGTTGCGGAAGTTGGTGTAAGATGAAGAAATATTTATTCACAGTCATTTATTGTGCTATTTACTAATGGTTTCATATATGTGACAGTACTTATTAAAGAATATTTTATTGGAATATTTGGAAATATAGTGGCTCAAGTCTAATAAGCAGGTGATTAGTATATTTCCATATAATAGATGAGAGACAAGAGGATTTCATGAATCTAATCACCCTGCAACTGCTTCCACAATTGATTATATCACCAACACTTTCTATTTCCCGCGACTCAAACTAATTTGTCCTGTGGTACTTATGACCATGTGGTACTAATGATGATGTATGTGGACTACTTTTCTGGTAAGTTTTTTTCTTAGGCCCCATTTATTTTCAGTAAGAGAATTATGTCTTAATCTGAATACCACATCTGAATATTAAGAGCTGGTTCAAATGTCTGAAATCTGAATCATTAATACTGTTTGTTTTTTCTAAAACATCTGAATATTAATAAATGTCTGTTTGAACAAAATAACCTTAAAACATCAAGAAATCAGCCATACTAATCAAGATTCAACTAGAAAAGATAACCCAGATCTACACATTCATACCAATAATAAACAATAGCATCGATCTCACCTGAAATTGGGGGAAAGAGAAAGACCAGCGGAGATGGAGGGCAGGCGGAGGTGAAGACCGGCGGAGGTGGAGGGGAGGCGGTGGTGGAGGCAGCGAACCCTAAAGAGTGAGGCGGTGGTGGTACAAACAAACGTATCTCAGCTCTGACCGTGTTTTTTCTGAGTAAGAGGTTTGTTTACCTCTTTTTCTTTAAGAGGCCATTTAGAAGTTTTACCTCTTAATAATAAACAAAAAACAAACAGCCGAACCTCTTAATTCCTCTTACCGAATCAGACTTCAGAGGCCATTAAGAGGTTTTTCTGAAAAACAAACAGGGCCTTAATGTCTCAATATTTAACTAATATTTTGGTTTTATTATTAAATCATGTTGTAAAATGCAGGTTATGTTCCCATGTAACGCAAATTTGACGAGTATGAAGCTTTGCTCTTATACTTTGGATTGTAATGCTAAATAGTTATTTCACTAGTTATTAATAGTTGCATGAAACTTGGTAGAAATCATTTATCTCTGTTGACCCAACATATTAGAACCCGACACCGCAGCCCCGTGATGCCGTATGAGTCGTTTGGATCTAGATCTAGCTTTATGCGGGTGTTTAATCAACCAAAAACGAGCTTAATGACCACCTTAGCTCAAATCTAGACACCCTGAAGCTACCTAAGTCATAAACGATCAAACCCTAACCAACCATGGTGGTTAAAAACGACTGACGGCGCCGGAATCGAAAAATGTTTACTTTTCGTGTACATGTATGCATGAAAATTGGTGGGATGATAGAAAGGACCATGATTATTGATAAAGTAACGAACTTGATAGTAAACGGGTTAGTTGTTTCGTCCTAAGTAAAACGAGTAGTGTTCGGTTCGTGAAAATGACGGGTAGACGAAGTCGGTTTTGCATGAAACTTGGTAGAAATCATTTATCTTAGTTGACCCAACATATTAGAACCCGACACCGCAGCCCCGTGATTCCGTATGAGTCATTTAGATCTAGATCTAGCTTTATGCGGGTGTTTAATCAACCAAAAACGAGCTTAAGGACCACCTTAGCTCAGATCTGGACACCCCGAAGCTACCTAAGTCATAAACGATCAAACCTTGACCAACCATGGTGGTTAGCGGTGGCTGACGGCGCCGGAATCGAAGAAAAGCCTTAAAATCACGTAATAAGGAGCTGAACTGAACTTATACGCTGTATAAGTTTAAGCAGCGTATAGGTATAGCAGCGCATAAGTACGGCGTATATGTATAAGTTGCAGCATGTATGCATGTATGTACCGTATAAGCCCAAGTAGCGCATAAGTAGATGAGGCCATATAAGTATGTATATAAACGCATAAGTATATAAACGTATATGTGTATATGTAACGTATATGTACGCGTGCACCGTGTACGTATATAAACGTATATGTATATATGTGGCGTGTATGTATATAAACGTATATGTATGCATGTACCGTGTATGTATATAAACGTATATGTATGACTTATGCGCCAAGGTAACTTACATGTTGGACTTATACACTGGATGACTTACACGCCAATAATAACTTATACGCCAGTAGGACTTATACGTTAAAATAAACTTATAAAATAAACGAAGGATAAACAGCATATACGTACGTAAACGATAGACATGAATGATATATGAGCTAAAGATAAGTAAGTAATTAATAATGAAGGGTAACGTTTAAAAAGGGTAAGACTTAGAAATACGATATGACTAGGAATAGTTAAGTGATGCTTGCTAATTGATACACAATTAGCCATGCACAGCTTAAGAAGGGCATTACCGTGAATTCAAAGAGGAATCGTTTACATGTGAATTTCTAGCCTCATTCATTGTTATGTTTTCGGGGTTGTGTGCATACTTAATGTGATTAGTTAATACACTTACCTTAAGTGGTAAGTGTATGACTTATATGACTTATGTATGAATGAATGTTTGACGGTGCCTGAACGATCTTCGGATATTGCATGTACCGCCAAGTGATAGTTTGAAGATGTGATTGTTTATGTACGATGTATGGATGATATTTGTATGCTATGTATGAAAGTTATAACTAAATATAAAAGAATGGTAATGTACTAAATAAGGGACAAGACCCTACCCGTATTCGAGACAGAAAGGGACCGAGCCCTAATAATACTCGAGGAAAAAGGGACCGGACCCTAATAATATCCGAGGCAGAAAAGGGACCGAGCTCTGATAATAATCGAGGCAGTAAGGCGTAATGATTTTTAAAACGTATAAGTATGTAAAGTATGAATAAACGTAAAGTATGAAAGAAAGAAAGAAAGAAAGAAGTTATATAATTACGTATGTATGGAAGAAAGATAAGCAGGTTAAGTATATAATATGTATCTTCGGATGTGTATGTGAATGTATTGTATGTTACCTGATTAACTAGAACTCACTCAGCGTAGCTGAATTTTAGTATGTATGCAGGTGAATAGACTAAAACAGCTAGCTTGAGGGAGACAAAAGACAGGAACTGAAAAGGCTGGCATCTGAAGACTTGTCATGATGTTTAAATAAGATATTTTTATGTTATGTTTTTAAAGACAAGTTTGAATGTTTTGTAATGAATGTTTGAAGTTTATTTGTTTCCGCGAAAGTTTTTAATAACTCTGATATTTAGAATTGTGTGTATGAGTAAATCCAATGCCGATGTAAGGCGCCGGAAAGGGGGCCTTACACACATACTATACAAAAGTACACTTATTGCATAAACTACACAAATTAGTAAAATTTCCCAAATTACAAATATGTTTATACCACAAAATGGTTTTTATGGTACATGAAAAAATGCATAATAGACGTAATTCAAATGAAAATATAACTCATTTTATGAATGTAGTAATCCATTACATACCGTTATTTTAGTATTTCTGTAATATTATATTAGCAAATTTTAACAATATGTTGTTTTGATTTTCTTTTTTAAAAAACACATCGTTCTTATAAAAAACACGCATATTTCTAATGATTAAATAACCCTTTTTAATTATTTGTAGTATTTAATTAAATATTTTATCTGAATTCAAGATTGCAAAAAGGAAACGAGGAAACGATAATTGTAATATTTCTTTGTTTTTTCAAAAATTAAACTCTAACAATCAAAGCAAATTGTGAGCACCTTTAATCATGTTTTTTTTGTTTTGATTTTTTTACGATTCTTAAATTCAAATTACGAGATAGCCGTTTTTATTGTTGCTTGACATTTTTTCTTCAAAAATTAAAACCTAGGTCACATGTAAAAATTATTTGATCAACACAAAAAAAGAGTACCTAATTTGTGTGTTTTAAATATTAAATACTAGTTTTTATCCCCCGTGTTACGGGTTTATGTTTTTTTTTTCGTGTCTAATATTTATATTTTTTTAGATTTTAATTTCATTTATTGTAAGAATTTTAATAATTTACTTAGAGTTTGATGATTAAAAGGGTTCACAAATAGATGAGATGTTATAACCCGTTTAAAAACTGTTGGTTTGGTGAGACTCGTGATCCGCTTATTTTTTTTCTTATATAAAATTGTTTCTTAATATAAATAATATATTTTTCTTAAAAAAATTGGATATTAATTTTCTGTATATATTTCTATTTTATATGATTTTCATATCAAATATCTGGTGAGATTAAATTTTAATATAATGAGATGTTATAATCTGTTTAAGGTTATCTGGGTTTGGTGAGACTTATACAAATGAATTCGGGTCAAATACATGAGAAGTCTTCATTTACAAATAAAACAATTTGTTGGCTTGAGAATGTAAGAAGCAGCCAAAGAGCTTTTAAATGTTTCGTTTATATATATTTAAGATTAAAATTCTTAAAGACAAAATGACAAAACAGGTCCTTTATGTTTGCACGATTTTTCAATGTACGTCCTTTAGTAAACTTATTAACAGAAAACATCCTTTATATTTAAAAACTCTATCATGTTTTGTCCTTTAACCATAACCCAGTTAAGTTTTCACGTTAAATCTGTTCATGTGCCTTGCACATGAGGGTATTTTTGTAACTTCAAATTTATTTAATAACAAAAAAGAAATAATATAAAACATTTACTCTTTCTCTCTCTCCTTCGTCTCTTTCTTTCTCTTCTATTTCTCTCACCCCCCCTCTCTCTCACACACACAGCCACCATCTGAATAATACTCTCTGATTTCGTCTCCGACGGCTCAATCGATTAACTAACACCTCCTGATTTCATCTCCGGCAAATGAATCAATTGAATAGCAGGTTTTGATTTCGTTTCTGGTTGTAATTTGCTTATTGTTATTATTATTATCTTGATCATTGAGTCTGTACGGACTCTGAGCATCATCTCCGTCGTCCACGTCATCATCGTTGTTGTTTCCGGCGCCGATCGATGAGCTGTTGGACGAATTGCATTCCTCTTCTTTGATTATCCGGCGCCGGAGATCCAACGGTGTCAATTCTGGTTACGGCAGAAGTCTGAACAGCCTGAGGAGACGGCGTGTGTGCTTCACGATGGACGTTCACCGGAGTGTGCTCCGGTGTTAGGTTTACAGTTACCGAACTAGAATTAACAGTATCATTTCTAGATCTAAAATCAATAATACTCTCCAAACCTTGAACAACGATATTCGTATCGTAATACAGATCAGGCACAGAGATGAAATCAGGACCTGAGCGTAACGAAATCAAAACCTGCTATTCAATCGATTAATTTTGATTTCGTTGCCGGAGATGAATAATACAGATCAAGTTTTGATTAGCGTCCGGAGACGGTGTAAAGACGTCGTGATGTTGTCGGACCGGTTATTAGACTCGTATCGAGGTTATTTTATCCCGTTAATGTCGGATTTGGTTGGTGGTGGTGAACATCGATGGTAGTGGTGGAGGTAGATAGGTAGGGATGATGGTGGCTGAGAGAGAGAGAAAGAGAGAGAGAGAGAGAGATGAGAGAAATATAAGAGAAAGAAAGAGACGGAGGAGAGAGAGAGTATATGTTATATATTATTTTTTTGTTATTAAATAAACATTTGAAGTTACAAAAATATGTGCAAGGCACATGACCAGATTTAACGTGAAAACTTAACTGAGTTAGGGTTAAAGGACAAAACATGATAGAGTTTTTAAATATAAAGGATGTTTTCTGTTATTAAGTGTACTAAAGGACGTACATTGAAAAATTGTACAAACATAAAGGACCTGTTTTGCCATTTTGTCATTCTTAAATCTATAGTTTTTCTTTTCTTTTCCTTTCCTTTTTGTTTTTGCACGCATCGTGTATTGTAATTTATTTACATCCTCATATGTTGTTTTATATTATTCGTTTATAATATTTATATATTTTTTTGAATTTTAATTTTATTTATTGTAAAGAAAGTTAATAATATACTTAAGATTTGATGATAAAAGAGTTTCATAAATAAAAGAGATGTTACCGGTTTAAAAGTTATCTAGGTTTAGTGATACCCATGACCCGTTTATTTATTTATTTTACTATAAATTTTTTTCTTAATTATAAATAATATCTATATTAAAAAAAATGGACATTAAAATTTAGTATATTCCTATTTTATAGGATTTTCATATCAAATATTTGATAAGATTAATTTTTAATATAATAAGATGTTATATCCCGTTTAAGAGCTATCTGGGTTTAGTGAGACCCATTCCATGAATTCAGGTCAAATGCATGACAAGTCTTCAATTAAAAATAAAGCAATCTGGTGGCTTGAGAAAATTTAGGGAGCTTTCGTTTATATATATTTAAGACTAGTTTGATCATCCCGTGTTACGGGAGTTTATTTAAGTTTTTGTTTTTTAATCGTTTTGCTATTTTACAATGATTTATTTTATTTTTTAACGTAGTGTGTTTTAATTTAATACATATATATTAGTTTGTTATTATATTTTTTTGCGTTTGGGTATTTTCAATTGAGATGTGTAGGTTTTTTAAGTTTTAAACGAACCAAATTACACGAACACGAACATGTTGATTTTTTTAAATGAACAAACATGAACATAAATATTTGTCTAATGAAAAAAGGGATGTTGATGTAGTTGACGATGGCGGGTAGTATCGAAAGTTAACCGGCGATGGTAATGATAGACCAGCAATGGAGAACATGTAAAGAAGATAAATTAAATTAGGGTTTGAGGATGAAAGTATTTGCCAATAAATAAGATCTTATAACCCATTTGAGAGCTATTAGGGTTTGGTAAGACCCATAACCCGTGAAAATTATTCTTTGATGATTAATGGGTTACTTCACAAAAAAATGAGATGTTATAACCCGTTTAAGGGTTATCCGGGTTTGGTGAGACCCATGACCCGCGGAAATTATTGTTTGATTATAAAAGAGTTTCACAAATAAATGAGATGTTATAACCCATCTAAAGACTATATGGGTTTGGTAAGACCCATACCGCGATTTCGGTCAAATGCATGAAAAGCCTTCATTTAGAAATCAAACAATCTGGTGGCTTTAAAGAATGGGGGGGGGGGGGGGGAACCTGAGAGCGACACGTAGGATTTCATAGTAGGCAATTATATAGAGTTAGATATTTAAAAGAAATAGAATAATTTGATTGCCAAAATACTCTTTTAATATTTTAAAGAGATGATGATATGTTTAAATATGATCCACTCAATTGGTTCTTAAGTTCGTAAAATCCATTATGGTTCTTATAGAAAATGAATCACACACACACACACACATATATATAAGGTTTGTATCAAATACATATAAAATTAGCGTGTTAAACATGAGAATCAAGTAGAGTAATTTTATATACAAGTAGAGTAATTATCATAATGTAATTACATCATAGAGCAATTACATAATTACTCTATGATAATTCTCTACTTGTATATAAAATTACTCAACTTGATTCTCATGTTTAGCACGTTAATTTCATTTGTACATTAACCTTCCCCTATATATATATATATATATAGAGAGAGAGAGAGAGAGAGAAAGACATGGAATTAAAGGGGGTATATACTTAGATCTCAGAATGATTAATTAATTTAAAAAAAAAGAATGTTGTTAAAAACAGTATAAACGAGGAATATGATATTCCAAAAAATCTTGATTTGTTGAACAAATAGACAATTCCTCATATTAATCCAAAATTTATATACCAAATTGGAAGCTTTGATAATTTTTTAAATTGGAAACAAGTTGTTAAAACAACTGAAGAAGCTGTGTCCGTCAGCAATGAAGAAATGATAATAAAACTCTTAAACCTATCTGATTTAGTCAGGTATAAAAAAGATTATAATTTCATTCATGTTGGCTTAGTTCAAGTTGCTTTTAAACCTTTAACCCTACAAGGTTTACCAGAAAGTTTTATAGCAGTATTACGAGATGCTCGTAATCTGAATTGGAAACAATCATTAATAGGTATTATAGAAACCAGTTTAGCACATGGTCCGGTATATTTTGATGTTTACCCAGACCTACATTTGTCTTTATCTGATCAAAATATAGATGGTGCTTTAACTTTATATGTAAAAGCTTATGGATATAATTATGCCCAGGTTTCAGAAATAATTTGTATCTGTTATAGGATATACTATATGCTGTTAACAACTATGAATGCTAGATGCAAACGAATAAATAAACAAAATAATGAAACAATACTAATTGAAACAAATTATGGGAAGTCAAATATTTCCATAAGAAGACCAGTTAAATGGGAAGAAATAACATTCCCAGAAAATTGGGTTATAAATAAAGCAATAAAAAAGCAACCTCAAATAAAACACAAGTTAAACTAACTTATAGATACACCTGAAGGTAATTATATAGAAACAAAATTTGAAGACAATGAATATAAATCAATATCACAAAGGCTTGCTAGGTCATCATCTGCTAAGTCTTATATTTCACCTCTAGATTATAAAGTAGAATTTCCTGAGCCCTCTAGGGCTTCTACTTCTCAAATAAGACCCAATAGAGCAGAAAATTTAAATATTAATCATGATAATTTAGTCTCGGGTGTCTATCACCAACGAGTCAGAGAGGAAAATACCGTCTCTCAAATGAGTTTTAACTTATAATGGAATATAAAAAACTAGATTTTAGTCCAGGGTCTGCTATTAGAAAGCATGTATGTGAAAAATATAAACAAGAAAAGTGAAAAGATTTTATAAAATGATTTATGGAATCATTTCCAAGAGACAAAAGGATAAGGCTAGGAAATGAGTTTTATAGAGATCTTGAAATTTTACAACAAGTTGTAGAATTTTCTGTTTGGTTCATAAACAAATATTCTCATAAATATGTTTCTACAATAGAAAAAAATTATAAATTAACTACAAGAACTATTGTTAAATTAGTATTTCCTCCCCAAAAAGACTTTGAAATGAAAAGAGAGAACGAAGAAATATATTTCTCTGCCTTCAAAAAGGCAATAACTAATGAATCCCTACAAGCAACTGTCCTTCATGTCAACCAACTAATAAAGCAAAATAATTATACAAACCTATGTTTAAATAATTTATCAGAAATCCTCCAAGAAACAAATAATCAATCAATCAATCATACCCAGTAAAATCCCACCGACAGCAGAGCTATAGGTAGGGTCTGGGGAGGGTGGGATGTAGGCACACCGTACCTCTATCCAAAGGAATAAAGAGGTGGCTTCCAGAGAGACCCTCGGCTCTAAGAACATTTGTATGAAGCAAAAAAAGGAAATCAAAGTTTAACAGTTATATAAAAAACTACTACTAATTATAATAATATTAATAAAAAGGTCACAGTTTAACCGCAATATAAAAGCTAATAATAATAATAATAAAATATGTAAGGGAAATACCATTATGGTATGTGACCTAAATAAGTTAAGTCTAAGCCCTAAGGTATTCAATACTCTCTAAAAATCCTTAACTTTAATTCTACTTCTCCACGAATTCCTATCCTCAACCATGTCCTCGGAGAGGTTTAGGTCTATCAAATCATGCCTAATCCTCTCATCCCAAGTCAATTTCGGTCGTCCTCTACCCCTCCTCCCCTCTATAGTAATGTTTTCTACGGATCTAACAGGATTCGTCGTCTGTCTTCTCTTTACATTTCCAAACCATCTCAATCTCCACTCTCTTATCTTGTCTGCTATGTTCGCCACCCCTAATCTCTCGCGAAGCACAACGTTTCTTATTCTGTCTAGCCTTGTGTGCCCACACATCCAACGTAGCATTCTCATTTCTGCTACCTCCATCTTCCGCACTTGTGCCTTCTTGATGGCCCAACAATCTGTTCCATATAGCATTGCAGGTCTAACTGCCACCCTATAGAATTTTCCCTTCAGATTAGTCGGGAAACTCTTGTCGCATAATATACCTGTGGCTGCTTTCCATCTACACCATCCTACCTGAACTCGGTGGGTCACATCACTGTCTAATTCCCCATCGCTCTGTACAAATGATCCTAAATACTTGAACTTCGTTACCTGCGGGACCACCTGCCCTTCAATTGTGATGTGTGCGTCTTCACTGTCGTTTATCTCACCAAAATCACAGTGTAGGTACTCCGTCTTAGATCGGCTAATCTTTAAACCTTTTGTCTCTAAGGTTGTTCGCCACTCCTCAAGCCTCATGTTTAGATCTTGTTTTTTCTCAGCAAGTAACACAATATCGTCTGCGAACATCATGCACCACGGGAGAGTCCCCTGAATTGACTTTGACAACTCATCTAAGACTACTGCAAAAAGAAACGGGCTCAACGCTGACCCCTGGTGAAGACCTACCTCTACAGGAAAGAAATCAGTATCCCCCACTGGCGCACAGACACTTGTTTCACTCCTGGTATACATATCCATAATTATCTCTATGTATTTCCTGGGCACTCTTCTACCCTCCAAGCACTCCAAGAAACAAATAATAAGATAGAAAAATTCATTTCAGGAAATAAAGAAGAGGGAGATACAAGTAATACAAAAGATGATAACCTTATAAGGATCTAACCTACAATTCAACCTCCCCCAGAAATAGATAATTATAAAATAAAACCAATAAACCAGTTAATGGAAGTTTTAAAAGAAAATTTTTCCAAATTAGAACTAAATACTTTGGAAGAAGAAAACATGAGTGATAAAACTTTTGAAGCTTATACAATAGATTCAATAAATAGAATGAGTGGGAGAAAAAGACCAGAATCTTATAATACAAAATTTGCTGATAAACCGAGACAAAGAATGTTTTATTACCCAAGACCTACTCCTCAAGATGTTCTTCATGAAGAACAAGAATACGAAATTACCAATTCTTATAATGGAAAGTCCATATATGAATGGAATTTAGATGGTTATACAGATAGGCAAATATACATGATGACACATCGAATGATGATGTACACTACAATAGCAAAAAATAATCAGAATAATGATAGTATTGTATGCAAGATGATAATTGCAGGGTTTACAGGACAACTAAAGGTTGGTGGGATAATTATATTAAACCCGAAAATCAACCTCATATTTATAATCATATTAAAACGGAAGATGGCCAAAATGTTTCTGATGCACTTTAATACTCACAATTATAGAACATTTTACTGGAAGATGGTCAAATAATTCTGAAACTATAAGAACTTTATTAAATGGTCTAAGATGTACTACCCTGACATCATTCAGGTAGTATAAAGATGTTTTCTTATGCAGAGTTTATGAACTCCCAGAGAATAACAGTTCTCATTGAAAGTCAAAATTTGTTGATGGTCTTCCGGCCACCTTTATTTGCTGAAAGAGTAAGAAAAACTCTTAGGGGCGATAGTATTCAGATCCCTTGTGATAATTATACTTATGGAAGGCTCATAGGGATTTGTGTTCAAGAAGGTCTAGTCTTATGCAATGAACTAAAACTGAATCACCAAATAAAAAAACAAAATATAACGGAAAAAAGACAACTAGGTCAATTCTGTGAGCAATTTGGAATAGAATGTAAAAAAGAAAATAAAGAACAAAGTATTTGTAAAAGTTATAAACAGACTTCTAGAGAAAAATACTTTGCTAAGAGAAGGGGAAAATGTTATAGAAGGAAGTCAAAAAGAAAAGAAGAATGGACCCCAACATGTTATATATGTAAAAAGAATGGTCATACAGCAAATAGATGCTACTAGAGAAAGAACATGAAAAATAAAATTAATAACCTAAATATAGAAGAAAATATTAAAGAAAATGTAGAATTCTTGAAACAGAAGAATCTACAGATTATGATTCTGATCCAACTTTGAGTCCTGAACACTGCGAAAATTGTTGTAAAAATGAAAAGTCGGATTATGAGATTTATAAAATCATATCCCAATTCCAAGATAATGATATTAATGAAAGTGATCTTAATGTTATAAATAGTAAAACTTTAGAAGATATTCTTAAAAGGATAAGAGATCCCGAAGAAAAGATAAAAATCCTTGATATAATTTATCAAGAAGAAGGAAAGAAAATGATATTGTAAAAGAACCAGAAGGTCCTTATACTATGAAACAAGTCCATGATAGATTGAATAATAAAAAAACATAATTCCTCAACTCCTGAAGATTTAAAGATCGAAATCACAAAGTTGAAAGGGAAAATAGTAAATTTGAAAAAACAAGGTCATGACTTTGAAAAAAGAATCCTAGATCTTGAAAAAACTAGTATTTATAATACTATATGAGAGACTTCAGGCAAATCCCCTACTTATTCAGAAATATTTCCTCCTCACAATGAAGAAGATGAACATATTCATACTATAGAAAATATTATTTCTCAAAAATGGCTAGTAAAAATAACTTTACTAATTGAGAACAATTTCAAAAAGGATTTTATCGCTCTAATAGATTCAGGCGCTGACTTAAATTGTTTAAGGAAAGGACTTATACCCACAAATTATTTTGAAAAAACCACACATATCCTTTGGACAGCAAACCACCAAGATATGGGAGTAAAATATAAACTTCTAAAGGCAAAAATATGCAACAATGGAGAATGTATTGCTACTTCATTCTTGTTAAGTTAAAAATATATCTAATGAAGTTATACTAGAAACTCCTTTTTTATCAAAGATATTCCCATTAAAGGAAGTCAATAAAAAAGGGTTCACAACGACATATAATGGAAAAAACTTTTACTATGAGTTCATAACTCAACCAATTAAGAAAATGATAAATGAAATACTAATACAAGCAAAGACTAGCCAAAATAATTTCCTTAAAGAAGAAATAAATATTCATACAATTGAAGAAAGCCTAAAAAATCCAAAATTATTATAAAAAATTGAACTCTTAAAGAGCCAATTTACAAATGATAAATGTAATGATCATCCAAATGCCTTTTAGGACAGGAAACAACATATAGTTTCTCTTCCATACGAAGAGGATTTTCATGAAAGTAATGTTCCAACAAAAGCAAGGCCTATGTCAAATGAACTCAGAATATATAGAGTTATGTAAAAAAGAAATATCTTCACTTCAACAAAAGGGGTTGATACATCCCTCAAAATCTCCTTGGTCATGCATCGCCTTTTATGTAAATAAGCATTCTGAAAGGGAAAGAGGTGTGCCAAGATTAGTAATAAATTATAAGCCTCTTAATAAGGTCCAAAAGTGGATTAGATATCCAATCCCAAACAAAAAAAATAGATAGATTATATGATTCATTAATATTTTCAAAATTTGATTTAAAATCTGGATATTAGCAAATTCAAATTGATCAAAAGGATATATGTAAAACAGCCTTTAATGTTCCTTTTGGTCAATATGAGTGGAATGTTATGCCTTTTGGTCTTAAGAATGCGCCTTCGGAATTTCAAATTTTATAATTGTTTACACGGATGATATTTTGGTGTTTTCAAAAGATATTGAAACTAATTTTAAGCATCTAAATTTATTTAAAAATATTATTATAAAAAATGGACTAGTTATTTCTAGTCAAAAAATGATGTTATTTCAAACAAATGTTAGGTTTTTAGGACATATGACTGAAAAAGGAAAAATAATTCCTATCAATAGAAGTATAGAATTTGCAAACAAATTACCTGACAAAATTATTGATAAGACTCAATTACAAAGGTTTTTAGGAAGTTTGAATTATATTGCTCCATATTACCAAAACCTGGCAAAGGATTCGTCCATATTATATGATAGATTAAAAAAGAATCCTAAGCCATAGGGTGAGAATCATACAAAAGCAGTGGTAAAAATAAAACAAAAGGTCTCTAACCTCCCATGCTTAACCATTGCTAATCCAAGTTGGGATAAGGTGGTAGAGACAGATGCTTCAGATATAGGTTTTGGAGGGATACTAAAACAAATATCTCCTCAAACTAAACAAGAATATCTTGTTAGATTTTATTCA
Organism: Bidens hawaiensis; assembly: GCF_021521415.1. Lineage (NCBI taxonomy): Eukaryota > Viridiplantae > Streptophyta > Magnoliopsida > Asterales > Asteraceae > Bidens > Bidens hawaiensis. Next base: position 55,553 of record NW_027493570.1, on the reverse strand, counting down.
GGAAAATGGTCTGACAGCCAAAAAAATTATGCTACTATAGCTAAAGAAATTTTGGCAATTTTAAAATGTGTTTTAAAATTTCAAGATGACTTATATAACCAAATGTGTTTTAAAATTTCAAGATGACTTATATAACCAAAAGTTAATAATAAAAACTGACTGTCAAGCGGCTAGATTCATGTTTAAAAAGGATTTTAAACATGATGTTTCTAAACAAATGTTTGCCAGATGGCAATCACAGTTAGCCCCATTTGACTTCGAAATTCTATACAAGAAAGGAACTGATAATAGTCTTCCTGATTTTCTTTCCAGGGAATACATAAATGAGGAGAAAAATCAAAATCAAAGGTCCTTTAAAAATCTTATTTAATAATATATCACATGATATAAACCTACATAGTTTAATTATAAGAGACCAAATGCAAAGAATCTCTAGTATACGATGATTTCACTATTCATCCATATAATAAAGAAAAGTCCATAAGACTTTATTATAAAATAATGCATGATTCTATGGAAAGGATAAAAATCCAAATAGAAAAAGAGAAAATAATCTCTTCAGCATAATTTTATGTTTTCAGGAATGATTCCTCGAGGAAGAGGAAGAGGCTCTCCTAACAGAGGACGAGGCAGAAGTATTAGTAATAGGCAGGACATAAGAAGGCTCATAGCTTCAAGTATTGCTTCTAGCTCAAGTGTCGTTCATAACAACACAAATGATACTGAAATTCAAATTGATCCAAATGACCAATTATACGAAAAGGTCATGGCCATGATAAAGGCTCAAAGAGAAAAAGAAACTTCAAAAGCTCCTACTTATGCCTATGTAGCCCAAGACAACGATGATGAAGATTCTTGGTTCATAACCGAGAGGCAAAAGAAAATAATTCTTTTAGATCAAGGAGATGTTGAATTTTCTGATGATCCATGGGTTCTTATGCAAAAATATATTGAGCCGGCTTCATATGAAGCATCTTCTTATAAAACACGACAGTACTATGAAAATATTTTGCAGCTTACGGAAACAGCAGAAATAAGACATTTTTACCCGGGAGAAAGAGAGAAAAATATGTATAATTTTAGCAAAATTTTTATAAAAGCAATTATATCGCCACAAATATTGGGATTAAGCACCTTAAAGGAAAGGGAATTCATATATCCCGAGACAGGTGGCAAGCAAGTTTATAAATATAATTATTGGGATTATATCCAAGGATTTAAAAATGCTTATTTTATGAAAATCCAAAAAGAAAACATTCATGGTTCATAAAGATTAGTGATAATATCTTTAAACAAAGTATACCTTGTTGGTTTCAAAAATGGTTCATTTTATATGGACCAACAGTCAAATTCTTCCCGAACCATTTAAAGGATTATATCTAGAATGGGTTAAAGTCTCTCCCAATCTTATAGAAGCAAAAAATAATAATTTTTTGTTTGAGGGAATAACCTCAATGTATTTTTTCATAGAATTTTCTATTCCATGGATTTGGAAATGGAAACCAACCACAGGATATACCCTAAGGGATAATTTCCCATGTCTCAAAAGAACTTGTTATACAAAGTTTTGGACAAAAATGATCCGGATAAATGTGTCCACCAAACAAATTGAAGGCCAGGACACGGTGAATGCAATTACTTCAAGAATTGAATATTATAAAACCCAGCTAACAATGAAGCAACAAAAAGAGCTCAATAGTCCATTCGAACATATTTCGAAAAGGCTTATAGAAGGCAAGCAAGAAGTTTCAAGGTCCGAGATTATTAAATCCTATATGAAAGAAATGAAGAAGGAGCTAAAGAAACATTTTTCTGCAGCAAGTTCCTCAAAGGCTATGTCTATTTCGTCTAATAGTCAAGAAGATTATAATGAATTCTCATATTTACCAGGAGAAGCCCAAGATACAGAGGACATCACATTCCTAGATGCAAACTTGGATAAATATTTAGAAAAACTCCAAGAAGAATTCATAGATCAATCAGGGGAATCTTCCCAAAGCAAACCAGACAAGGGAAAAGAAAAGGCTTAAAAGTGACAAAACACTTCCCTACTCATAGTGGGAATCTCTGCAAAAGTTAATAATTCATCTTCATAATGGGAATCTCTGACAAAGCCCCATAAGGCATACCTTGGATGCCATTTTAAATGGCCATGCTTCTCCCATGAGGAATCTCTAGTTTTTATAGAATATTTTATTTTCTAATTTATGTTTATGTATTTTGTTTTTTTCCGGTGTGTTTTCCCTATAAAAGGGGGTTTAGTTTCTAGTTGGAGACACGCTAATTCTTAGCATCTCCTTTCTTTCTGCAATCTTGTAAAATATTCATCCTATTAATAAAAACTTCAAGCTTTGGAGCCATTGGTGTATCTGTATCATCCTTATCATTCTTGTGCAAGTAAGAACTTCTTATTTTATTATATTCTATCCTAAGTTAATAAACATCATGATGGGCTAAGCCCATAAAGTATTGAATCATGGCATAAAACACCCCTTTAAGAAATGGTTCTAATATTACTTAAGTAATAATTAAGTAAAGGTTAAAGTAATTTACTGGCTAAGTTAAAATTATAAACTGGCAGTTAGTATGTAAGGAAACTATGTTCGCATGGTTAATTTGTTGTTAGGACGCCTTTTATTCCTTACGAACTACCTTGACGGTTTATTATTATGTAAAATAATTAAATCTTATTGACGGTGTTTTACATTGTAAAATAAAATCTAATGTCCGTGATTACTCTCTATACATATACATACATATATATAGGGTGAGATATAGAGAGAACTTATTTTAATAGAGAACTACTAAAGAATTATTTTTAAATTTTTTTAACAAATAATATTTTACGATTTTTTGTTCTTTCCTCCTCTAATAAGATGATTTTGTTCCTAAAAATACCGTCGATGTAATGCATATGTGCATTAATGTGTATTGCATATATAAATTAGTGTTTTATTGCATATAATATAACACAAATGCATTATCTAATACACACTGTTGAATATACGCATGTATGTAATTGTAACATCCCGTTTTCTCGTTTCGGGTAATGAAATAAAATATTAGTTATTATGAGTCGGGCTTGTGTTGGGTTAATTAGTATGGGAAATGGACTTGGGTTAATAAGGAAAGGAGAAAGACCATGGGCTTAAGCCCATGACCCATGTTATATAAACCTTAATTTACCCATAATCCATCCATTTCCACCAATTCTATACACCATCAAAAACACACACTTAAGTTCTCTCTCATCTCTCTCTTTCTCTAACCGAAACCAAGGAGAAGACTCGATTCCTGTAACACCCCGGCTAAAGCGGAATACGCACGAGTGTGACGTACAGATTTCCCAAAACACATGTGACACTATTAAGTGACGATATTATCATTAATTAATTTAAACATCAAGTACACAAGTTTGTAACAAGAAATACAAGGGAAATACGAGAACAATTAACAACTTTTCCATTTATTAATATAACCTAAGTTCTAGTTTCTTCTCCGTTTCATCATCTAATAAATGTAATTGTAACCTATATATAAAATAAAGTCAACTAAATGAATAGTTGGTGAGTTCACACAAGTTTTGATATACGTACATAAAAATCATACAATTCCATGAACAAGTGTAAATGAGCAAGTAATGTCCTTTCCAACTGAGATTGTGCATCAGCATACTCAGATAAGCGCAAGTAAGGTCCTTTCCGGTTGGGATTGTGCACCAACGTACTCGGATAATGAGGCCATTTTCCACTCATAATAACAAATGTATTGAGCGCAAAGGGGGACGTATGATCATACTATCTTGAAGTAATCCATGAGCAAGTAATTTGTAGCAAGTAACAAGTAAACACACAAGTCCATGTAGCGAATTGTAGTTTGTAAATACCGAATAAACGAAATTGAATTGTTGATAGGATATATATGCTACCCCCAAAATAGTTAAAAATGATAAAAAGGGGGAGTGAGAAACTCACTTTGAAGTTGAAGACAAACTTGAAATAAAACCAAAAGCGTGTAAATGAAACCAAGCAATTGAACTTCACGAACTAGAATTGAATATACAAAATAAAATATTAACTAACAATAAAAGTAAATAAATCGGGTTGTCGGGAATTATAAGTGTTTAATCTATGTTTTATTATGGAGTTGGATAATATGATTTTTTTATATGTTAACGAATTTTAACGAATTGTTAATAAATTATGAATTTAATATTAGTTTAAATTATGAGATTAATGTCAAGTTTGAATATTAAAAAGGGTTACAGAAATATGGGTGTTAACGATATATTTTACTTTGAAAACAAAGGTGTTAACGGATTATAAAGTTTAATGAAATAATATTTATTAATATAATATTACTAACGAGATTAGTATTAAATTTGAATATATTAATGTTTACGGGGTTTTAGCGTTATAAGTATATTTTAGTATAACATTTGACAGTTTAGATTTTTATAGAGTTACAACGATATTATATTATATATATATATATATACTTATTTATACATTTATTTTACGAGTGTTAACAAGCGGTCCGGGTTTGTAAAATTTGGGTTCTTGGTTGAAAACGCTAAGGTAATATAAAACAACTTTTATTTAACTATAAAAATGATTTATTTATTTTAAAAAGATTTATAAATATAAATAAGATTTATTATAAGTATTAAAAATGATTTGCAAAAATACAAACATGGTTCCGCATTGACCCGGGTTCGAACCCAGGTCTCCACGACCACAACACATACACACAACCACTGGACCAATTCAGTTTTGTTGTTAAAAGATGAAACTTAAAATTTAAAAACACATCATCCTGTTCATCTTCTTCCTCACAGAACCCTAGATTTCAATTATCCAAATATGTTCTATGTTTGCGTAATTAGGTTTAGGGGTTTTTTCATTGGCTTCAAATGAACCAAAACCATATAAAAACTTACTTAGATTAGTGCCGAAATGAAGACGAACGGACCTCGCCGGAATCGGAGATGGGATGAACAATTTAAAGGTTATAGAGAGTATATTTAATTGATTTGTTGATATGGACGAGTTTGTATGCTGATTAGAGTAATTTCTCGCAGTCTCAATTGAACCGATTGGCGTCAGATTCGAGTTATTGAAGTTTTAATTATAAACCGATAGTCTTGGTGATTAATACGAGTTTATTAAGTTGTTAATGACGTAATTAATCGTATATTATTGTTTGTCGTTTGAGGAGAAATCGTTTGGTATGTTTACCGGATCAAACGGAGCTTGAAAAGTCGTGTTTATGTGTTGCCGGCGCCGGAATCCGGCGGCCGGAACCCTTGATCGGAAAAACGAACGGGAAGGGAGGGAGTTGCTATTCTTTTTATTTATTATTATTATTATTTTATATATTAATTTCATATTTACACTTATTACCCCTCAACTTTCATTTTATATTTAAAACATAAATAAACTATAATTACTATTTGAACCTTATACTTTTAGATATCATATAAATGTAATAAAATGTTATGGGTTATTTTTATATTACACCCGGATAGTTTGTGACTCATTTAAATATTGACATTAAATATCGGAGATTCGTTATTTGAACAAAAAGACTAGTAATGAACGGATAATAACATAAACCATCGGAAATGTTATATTTATGGTAAGCAAATGACAATAATACGTTGAAGCCATAAACATGTCGATTTAACGAATACAAATGTATAAAAAAACGACGAATGTCACATAAGATAAATGAAACGAAAATTAATTAATATATTTATATATATTAATATATATGAACGAAAACCGAAAATTTAAAATGGGTCGGATTTTCGGGTTTGAAAAGTAACGAATGTTACAATTCCCGACCCCTAGGTAATGACAATATGATATTGTATGGATCCAAACCCGCTAGATCTAGTCGCGAAACGACGAGCCGACACCTTAAACCGTTAAAGTCACGAGATCCGGATGGAATCGGGTATAAACCGATCAAAAGATGAGCTTAGGGGTCACCCTAGCTCAGATCTAGATCAAACGGGACGAAAAACGGTGGAAAACGAGTGAGATATCGCTTTTCCGCTGAGATCCCGGTTTTCCAGCGATGACGGCGCCGGAAAGGCGGCGCTGGAAAACGGCGTATGAGGTTAAGGATATCAGAGAATATTTCTGACATTCTCTGACCTAACCCTAATTCGTTAACGGAGGAATAACGAATTAACAATAATTCGTTATGCTCCTTCGTTAAGGAAAAGTAACGAATAAGCTTTAATTCGTGAAGCCATTCATTAATGGAGAACTGACGAATGAACCCCTAGTTCGTTATAAGGGCCAGTTCATTATAAAGGTTCAATTCGTTATACAGACCAGTTTGTTATTAGGTTCAGTTCGTTATAAAGTCCATTCGTCAAGACGTAACGAATGAGCCCCATTCGTTAAGGAACTAGATAAGGAATTAAACTTTGAAAGAATGACAGAAAGGTCACTGGACTTAGATTAAAATGGATTAATTACAAAGAAGCCCTCTAACTTTATGAGTTAGCAAATAAAATAATAAATTAGAATTCTAATGAAAAATGTGTTAAGACAGTTAATGAAAATAAAATTTTTCCAAGCTGACCTGGCAGCTCGACCCCAGCCACTGGCTCTGCCCCTTGGACCCTGCTAGGGGTTGCCGCCCCTAGACCCCGATTCCAGGGGTGCTGCCCCTGGACCCCCGTTCGTTGAGTATTATAATAAATTTTATAAACACGATATGGGTAGTGATAGTAAATTGATATGTGTAATTGTTATACATAGTCGCGCACAACTAAAGAAAGGAATAACCATAAACGATGAACGTAACCGCATTCAAGTGAGTTTCTAGCCCATTCCTTGTTATATTTTTGGGGCTGTGTGCATACTCGATGTGATTAGTTAATACACTTACCTTAAGTGGTAAGTGTATGCCTTATATGATTTATGTATGAATGAATGCTTGTCGGTGCGTGAATGATCTTCGGATATTGCATGTACTGCCAGGTAATGGTTTGATGATATGATTGTTGTATATGATGAATGAATGATGTATGTACGTATGAAATCTATAATTATATATATAGAAAGGTATGGCATGATAATAGGTAAGAAGGAGACCGGACCCTAATAATATCCGATGATGGAGGGTACCGGACCCTAATAATATCCGAGGAAGAAGGGAGACCGGACCCTAATAATATACGAGGATGTGGGGAACCGGACCCTAATAATATCTGAGGTATGTAGGGCGTAATGCTCTTTATAATGAAAGGTTAGTTATGAATGTATATAGAAGAATGATAAACAGGTTAAGTATGTAATGCTTCCCTTCGGGCACATATATGTGTATGAAAAGTAAATAAATTGATTAACTAGGACTCACTCAGCGTAGCTGACTTTTAGTATGCACGCATGTGAGTAGGATGAGGCAACTCGCTTGATGAGGACACATGGCATAGAATTGAAGATACTGGCATCTCAAGGAAATGTTATGATGTTTTAAAGACTATGTTTTGTTTTTAAATGACTATGAAGGTTTGTTACGACAAGATTTGAAAGTTATGTAATATGTTATGATTAAAGTTTTATATTACGCGTAAAGTTTTAATTAACTATGATATTTAGAACTGAGTTTATAACTAAATCCAAAGTCCAAAGTGATGCACCGGCAACGGGGCCTTACAGTAATACAACACTATTGCACATGCACTATATCGATTTTTTTATTTTTTTATATGATATAACACTATTGCAAATATACAATACAAACAACCATATATATGTTATTCAACACTATTTCAAATATCAAAATGCACACTATTGCACATATGCATTATAAAAACGTTGATGTATTGCATATATGCATTACAACGAGTTTTTTGGTTTAATTTTTTTTTATTTTTATATTTTTTTGTGGTGAAGAATAACAACATATAAGAAGAATGAAAGAAAAAATTTGATTTTTATAATTACATTAAAAATACTTCATTATTAGTTCTCTAGTTCTCTCTCTAAGAAGAAGTTCCCTCTTGATCCTTTCCCTGTATGTGTGTGTGTGTGTGTATATGTGACATTCGTCAATTTCGGGTTATCTTGTATTTATTTTTATGTTGTAAACCGACCAGATTTATATCCCAAACATTTCAAATATATAAAATATTGGATTTTATGTTACTAAATCATTCCCGCTTGTTCAAATTGAAAAACCCTTTTTACGGATTCGAAAACGCCTTTAAAACGCCCAAACTACATCGAAAACGAACTTCAAGGACCAAAGTTGCCAAAAAATTAATCCCATAAATATTTTTACCAACTATAATTTCCAGATTTCTTTTAATTATTTTATTTTAATTAATGGTTTTACTTTAATTCAAAAGCAACCAATGGACATTTTTTGCATGAGATTCTATTGGTGGAGCCTTGTCACCCTCTCACGCCTTTCTCTACACTCTTGGCCTATAAATACAAGTGTATTTCACTCATTTTAATCTTACTCATTCACTTCTTTTCTCTCCCAAACAAATATTATATCTCCATCTCTTCAATGTTTCTTAATAACAAGAACCATTCTTTAATTTTTGTTTTGTTACTTAAGCTTGTGGCCGGTACAACATATATATATAATAATTATATAACTTGTTTATGGATACTAACCATGTTTAACTTCTGCTCATTTTAAGTTTGTTTATCATTTTTATAAGTTCCATGGTTATGGTTTGAAAAGATTAGCCTCGGTTAACCATAAATAACTCTAAACCGTAAACCGAACTTTGTTTACTAGTTTTTGTTAAATAATTATTTAAACATGTTTTATGTTAGAGTTAAGTTTATACAATTATTTTTATGAGTTCTATGGTTATGGGTTTGTAGAATCTAACCTCGGTCTTAACCCAAAACTATATCCGAACCGAAAACCGAATTTTCGTTTAAAGACTTTATTGTTAACTTTTTACATGTAAAACTTTATGTATCACCATTTATACATTATTATGCAAGTTCTTTTATATTTGGGCATGTGGAAACCATCTATGAAATTATTGTGAGACGGAAACCGAACCAAACCAAAGTAAATCGATTTTCACTCGCTTAAGACACACAAGTGTGTTTTTAGCTATCAAGACTTGTATATTTCTTTAAAAATACTTTACAAACTGATTTTAAATGTTTTACTAAAATACTTGGAATAGTGAATCCAACTTGATCTTATAACAAAGTTGGACCGACAAAACCGAACACTCGCTTAACGTACGTTGTTAGTTCTAAAACAATAGAACTACATACTTGGTTAACTATTATTAGATTTATTGAGTTATCTCATAACATTTATTATTTTGGAAGGTTGACTTTGGGTTTGACCACTTGTCAAGACCCGAACCAACAACCCGAACACTCGTTAAAACCCGTTTTAGTATTTTATTTTAAAGGGACTTGCATTCTTGCATTTTTACCCACCTAATTACTTAACATAGGTTGAGTAAATATTAAGGTTAGATATTTTAACCCGGTTTCGAGCAAACTTATATTTTAAAAGGACTATTGTTATAATTTCTTAAACAGTTACATTTTAAGCCTTGAACTTTAATTGTTTACATTTCTCAACAATTATTTTATTTAAAGATTTTCAAGACAACATTTCTAATTCAAAGTTTTTCTTTTATCTAGGTTTTATTTGTTAAACTCGTCGTTCCGGTTAACCTCCAAATTACAAATCTTTCAAGTTTATTACTTGAATGTGAGTACTTTTCATACCCCGTTTTTCATCTTTCGTTTTGGGGGTGATATTGCATACTTATTCAAACTAAATGCTTTATATTTGAGTCTTAAACCACAAACTTTATTGTATACTTTACTTAAATAAATGCTCGATTTGGTGTTCTATGCTTACATGCGTATATGCTTATGTGTTTACCGCTTTTGGTTGGTTGATTCATAAATCCATGAACTATCTGGTATTCTCTTATAGCACGGTGTCGTCAATGTATTCTTATTAACGATCTCACATGAAATCCGAATCTATTTGATATTCTGTTATAGACGGTGTCGTTAATGTATTCTTATTAACGATCTCATATGAAATCCGAATCTATATGTTATTCTCTTATAGACGGTGTCGCTAATATATTCTTATTAGTGATCTCATTTATTCAAATTATTGCTATTATTTATTGTTTCGTATACAAGTTGTGGAATTTTCCTATTATATACTTATTGTTCAAAACAATGAAATTGATCACAAACCTTTGTGTTGATAAACTTTATTTTATGCAATGTTACAGGTTTGACTTTGGTTGACTCGAGAACTTGACGAAAAACGTTATCAAGACTATTAGGATATTAGCAAAACGAACAATATATTATATTTTGGTTGAATTCGATTATTGTATGAACAAGTTATGTGATTCTTATGATTTTATGAAATTCAATGAGTTGATTAAATATTGTCACTTTAATAGTGTCTTGTGTTTTGGGCAATCCGTTGCACCCCGGCATGTTTTATATATATATATAATTTAGAAAAGAAAGGTTAAATAGGTTTTCTTAAATTTTGCTTGACAATCTTGTTTAATAAACTCTTGTTACAACTTACAACACAAATGTAATATATGCAATAAGTAAACAATTTAATATATATAAATAACAAAAACCGATTTATATTAATTAGAATGGATGTTTACTAATCCACTCTACGTCTTTTCCTTGATTCTCCAATCGAGATTTTCTCCACTAGTCATTCCCTAAAATGACATGGATCACCAATACAATGTTTCATTAAGCCAATGTGGTGATGATCATATTTTTCAACACACTATGTCAACATAGTATGTCTTTACAACTCTTCAACATTCACTATGTCACCACGGTGTTCCAACTCTCAATAGAAACTAACACTATATCAAGATAATGAACACTTCACAAACCAAACAAATCACTAAAACAACACTAGTGACACCTTCACAGTATTACAAGATTGAACATAAGGGCACTTATTACTTTTGTTCGTAATTAATATCTTTTCAAATTGATGCTTGAAATATGATGGGAGTAAGAGAGATATTGTCAACACATGTATGTGTATTAGTTAGAGAAAAAAGTGGTGAAGATAAATGTTGCACAATACATCCATTAATAATGGACCAAACAAAGTGTTGACACGACAATCGCTTCCACTGTAGGTTGAAGAGAAAATGGGCGCTCATTCTACATCACCTTGTGTTTTGTGTTTTGACCATTAGGTGAAGTCTTGTCCACTCTTGTTGCTTTGTTTAAAGGGTTATGAACAATCTTTACAGTCATTTTGTAACTTCTAACACATTAGGACATTGTTGGTTCATGATTTAAGACGATTAATCAAGTGTAAGAACATGTTTATGACATATAATAGTCATTAATGAACTAATAACATTTTAAGTCACATTTAGTCGGTCATTACCAAACCAATAGATATAACTAGACTTGAACACTATGATTTCAACAATAATCATAAGCGGGTCCCATTTCAGTCCAAAGGTATTGTAGTCCTTTTAGAAAGAAAACAATAAACAAATAATTAGATGGTGTTAATGGACCAGACTTGATTACAACAAGAATGAAATACTAGACATTGAAATGACAAGATTTAAACCATTTGACAAATTAAATGGACACAAATCGTAATATACACTTCATTTTAATAAAATGACCTAAATTGGGCCTAAAAATATTTGGTCTTAAATCAAAGCCCATTAAAAGGCCCAATTCAAACCCCATTCACACAATTATCATAAACAGGTCTCATTTCAACTTAAGGGTATTTTGATATATTTATAAAAAGTTAACAGAATAACTAAATGGGGTTAATGGACTAGACATAATTACAACGAGAATCTATCAAACACTAAAATTTACATTTGACAAACTACATGGACGACAACCGCAATTTACTCTTCATCCAAACATAAAGAGCCCAAACTAGGCCCACAAACATTTGGGCTTAAACCAAAGGCCAACAAAAGCCCCAATCCAAAGCCCTTATACACACCACCAAAATTCAAATTCCACAAGCCCCAACAACTCCCCAAAACGTGGTACACGGTGCTAGAACTCAAAACTCACTCAAGACTTGTAACCGATGATTAGCTATCATACGCCTTCCTAATTACACACCTTTCCATGCGCCATGTCTCCTCCTTTTCACAAAAATATCCATTCACAAATTATAATAATAAAACCAACAACAATAACCCTCTTTTCATCATCAAAATCCAATCTTTTTGCCTTCAATCCTCTCTTTTCATCATCCAATTCTTTGATCAAAGGTATAATCTTGAATACTCATTTTGTGTTTTTTTTAATTATTATTATTTTTTTAATAAAAATTCAATCTTTTTAACTTCAATAGCCTGTTTTCACAATACCCATATCAAATCAATCATCAGTTGTCTGATCAAAGGTATAATCTTGAATACCCATTTTGTGTTCTTGATTCTTTTACTATTAATTTTACTCAAATAATATTATTTTTTTGATAAAAATTCAATCTTTTTAAGTTTAATCGCCTCATTTTACAATACCCACATCAAATCAGTCATCAATTTGTTGATCAAAGGTGTAATCTTGAATACCCATTTTGTGTTTTTTGATTTTTTTTACAGTTTATTTACACTCATAAAACCTTTTTTTTCATCAATATTCAATCTTTTTAAGTTTAATCGCCTCATTTTACAATACTCATATCAAATCAATCATCAGTTGGTTGATCAAAGGTGTAATCTTGAATACCCATTTTGTGTTTCTTGATTTTTCTTTACAGTTTAATTACTCGTATAATTTTGTTTTTTTAATAAAAAATTCAATCTTTTTAAGTTTAATCGCCTGTTTTCATCATACCCACATCAAATCAACAATTAATTTGTTGATCAAAGGTGTAATCTTGAATACCCATTTTGTGTTCTTGATTTTTTTTACTGTTTATGTGAAATACTGACATTTGGGTATTTTTGATGTTTTGTTATTAAAGTTTGTGGCTTTATGGTCCGATCGTTGTTGATTGTTTTGGGCTTTGATCTGATGATGGTTTTATACAGTTTTTAGATGGTTTTGTGACTAATTTTGAATTTGGAAGTTGTTGGATGATTTTTGGGTGTGTTTGAATATTATTATGTGAAGCAAGATTGAGTCTTTTTGTTTTATTTGATTGAATTTAGAGTTGGGTTTTTGATTTTATGAAAATAGAGGTCTTTTTGCAGATTGAAGATTTCGTTTTTGTAGTTGAATTTTGTTCTTGAGGTCCATGTGTTTGATTTTTTTTATGAATATGGTATCGTGGATTATAAGTTAAAATCGTCAGTTATGATCCTGTTTTTAAGTGTTTAGCTTCATTGAATTTTTCGGTTTTTTGTATTATAATTTTTAAAACTTTTTTGAATCAAAAGTCTTTCCGTGTTCTTGTTTGTATATATGCAGTTTTTAGCTTCAACATGTTAGGGTTTTATAAAATGCGTGCGTAAGCATCATATGCTATAAGATAGAAATACATTATGATTTACATTATGAAATTACAAGGCATTTTCTACCATTCCGTTGAGTTGGATTTTCCAACTAGTAATGAAAACTCAAAATCGACGTTATGGATTTTGAAATTTAATAAATGTTACATCAATACAAAAGGTCTACACGTAATACCGGATCTTGATGAGTTTATCTGCAAATGAATTCAATACGTCCTAACAGTGTTTTCCTTTCAAAGATTTTGATTGTATTTAATATATGTTGATAAAACACGCAACATGCCCTAAACCTCGTGTTACCGAGGTGTGATCATACGTGCATGATTATCGTAATTAAATTAGGTTGAGATAATTAGGTTATCAGTTGCGTTTTTACACGAATGATCTGATAATTTCCAATTTATATCAACAATCATTTTTCTTTAATACGACTCCTTATACTATTATCCAAAGCTTTTAAGTTGTTTCACTTTTTTGTTTGTTTTGTAGATACATTGTATAAAGCTTTTCAAGGTTTATCAACCATTTCTTATATCTTGGAATAATTTGGTAATTTCACATTTACCTCAATAATCAGTTGTTAAGTTGCTTAAAAAGTTGCTTATTTTCTTTTTTCTTTTTTATATATTTTGTCTAAAACTTCATTCTATTTAAGAGTTTGTATATTTAGATATCTAGGGGCAGTATGGTAATTTAGCACTGATTTCAGTAATTAATTTGATGTTTTGTAGATTTGTTGTCTAAATAAATTTGAGGCCGGAGAGTATCTATTTGTGCATGGGAAAAGATGCCTGATTTGAGACGAGGAGTTCGCCAATCTAAAAGAACCGTCAATGTTTATAATAATGATGATAATGTTGTTGTAGCTCCCGCTCCTCGTCGTGGGGGCCGCAGGGGTAAAGCTCAGGCACCAAAAGCACCAATGCCGAGGCCAGCTGGCAGAGGTCGGGGCAGAGCTATCGTTAATCAAGATAATAACAACAACAATATTAATATCAACAACAATATAAATAGCGCTGCGTTATTTGGAGGACGTGGGCCCCAACTGAATTTGGATGTGGCATTGCGTGATCAATTGGTTGTTGGTAGAGGTGAAAATTTAGTTGCTAATGATGAGGAGGAAGGAAGCACGAGCACGGTTCCTGAAAGGGTATTTTTGTCTTTTTCTATTTTATATTTATATTTGCTCTCATTAAATGGAGTTGGCGAAATGGCCAGAACGTGTAACTGGTCAAATTTGGTTTGGGTAGAAAATGGTAATTCGTTAGTACGGGGTGGATTAAGTCAACTCGCAAATTTCTTTTGTCCATTTTTTTAATAAATTATTACGTGTTCAAAAGCTTTATTATTACAATCATAATCTAATTGTTTGAATATGACAAATTTTTTATGAGATGTGTGCATAAAAATACATTTTGGTCCCGTTTTTGGTAAATTTTTAAATGAATAATTTGAAATGAAACTTTACAAAAGCTATTTCTTGATGTCATAGTTCTTGTCATATCTTGTTTTAATGACATGCTATTTTTTCCTTATGCTGTTAAGAATCTGAGAAGTTAATGAAACCAGGTGTGTTAAATCCGTACATTTACCGAAAATAAAAAGATGTTATCTTATTAATAAACAATATAGGTTTTGTAATCATGAGTAATAGTTATTTACAAAATATAAAAACGTATTAGTCGCTCGTACCTGCGCAGATAAAGATTTAACTGTGTTGACCCGTTAACTAACTTGCTTGCCTGTTTTCTCATCTCTATATGAATGTTGAAACATATTTAGTAGGAATATTATGATATATTTATATATTTCTTTTATATTTTAAGGTGCAAGTTGGCAATTCTCCTGCATACAAGTTAGAAAGAAAGTTAGGTAAAGGAGGTTTTGGTCAAGTTTATGTTGGTAGAAGGGTGACAGGTGGCTCAGGAATTACGGGCCCCGATGCCATTGAGGTACATGTTGTTTATGTTTTTTATTTTATTATTATCATGGTGTTTTGTTTTGTATTATGTTTACATATTTTTGTGTGGAACATGAATGTAGGTTGCTTTGAAGTTGGAGCATCGGAATGGAAAGGGTTGCAATTATAGTCCTCCTTACGAGTGGCAAGTTTATAAGTAATGTTTTTAATATAGTGGGCAAAATTGAACGGGTCAAAATGAGTAGTTTTTGTTAGATTGGCCCGAAAACACGTCTCAAGTTTTTGATGAATAATTAGCATGTAAAAAAAAGGTTATTTTAGTAAAAGATCATTTTTTGTTTATAAAAAAAATATGCTTTGGACGACGTTTAATCTAATAGTTCAAAACAAGTTTTTTGTGTTAGGTTAGCCCGAAAACGCGTCTTAAATTTTATATGAGTAATTAAAGTGTCAAATATGCGCACAAATAAATTATTTTAGTAATAATATAATGTTTTAAATGTTTGCACTTTGGACGATTTTTAACCTGAAAAACATCTGATATTCATAATTTACAAAAAAATGTATAATTTCAGCAATAATGTTAATGTAATACCTTTTCTTAAATCTGATATTCTTAATTTACATGTTTGATCCGTTAGTGATAAGCAATAAGCAAATGGACCAAAATCACCGCATCTAGTATTAAATCTATGATTCTTGAATATTATATTTACACCACAAACCCTAATTCTATTTGATGTTTTTATCCTCATAAAGCGCTCTCAATGGTTGTTATGGACTTCCAATGGTCCATTACAAAGGCCGCCACGGAGACTATTATATCCTTGTGAGTTCACTACTTTTTTTTAAATTTTTTATTCATAGTAAACTCTCTAAACGCCTCTAAAACTCATTATTTGTTATAGGTTATGGACAAGCTGGGCCCGAGTTTGTGGGATGTTTGGAACTCTAGCAACCAAGTGTATGAAAAAGTTTACATTTTTAAATAAGTTTCGTTAAAAATTTATTCTGCATTATTATTGTTACATAAAATGTACTTTTAATTCTTTTTGCAGTCTTTCAGAAGAAATGGTTGCTTGCATAGCAGTGGAGTCTTTATCGATATTAGAGCAGTTTCACTTAAGAGGGTATGTCTAAACAATATTTTCCCACTGTTTACATAAACGATCGATTCGGGTTGTGTTTTATATTCTTAACAGGTCAAATGTTTAAATAAGAGTTTGCTTACAAGGGCCTGTTTTATATTTTAATCTTCCTTTTTTTCAGTTTTGTTCATGGAGATATAAAGCCAGAAAATTTCTTACTTGGTCAACAAGGGACGGTCAACGAGAAAAAGTTGTATTTGGTTGATCTTGGCTTAGGTATATATATTTCTGTTATATCATTCAAGGTTTGTGTTTTAGATGTATGTTAGATTAATGTCATAATGATTCATTTAATACACATTTCAGCTTCTAAATGGAGGGATACGTCTTCGGGTAATCATGTTGATTATGAGCAAAAGCCTGATGTTTTCAGGTAATCTTCATACGTATTTGATCGAATTAATATTAGTAATAAATGCAATAGTATCGCATCAATGATGACGAGTCATTTTCAGAAATGACTATTTTTCCAATAGCATTCAAAAGAGTATATTGCGAAAACTTTTGTAATTATCGGTATGCCAATTGGACAAGATTTCTTTCTCGGTTTAGCTAGGGTTGTAAACTGTAAAGCCGACCCTAAGCTCTGCTCGTTTATGTTTATTAAATAATTTATTTACATTTAAGTTTAATTTTTGTATATATTTTACTAAAATTTTTATATAACACTATATATTAATTTGGTTATTTTATCATAGTTTTATAATGATTATTGTTAAAAATAATGTTTTTATTACATCAAATAATTGTTTTATGAATAGTAGTCTCGTTTAAGCTTGCGATCCAGCTCAAGCTTGATAAGTGAAGCTTTGGCTTGGGCTCGTTTATGAAACAAGCTTAGGCTTAGGCTCAAGCTCGTTAAAGCTCAGTTAAATTCTTGCTTTTATCCAGCTGGACCAGCCGATATCGAGTAGTTCACGAGCGGCTTGGCGTGACTAAATCTTTGCATTTTTTGGCATTATCATTTTTATTTTGTTCTTTGCTTCATCTATGGTGTATTTATATATTTTTAGTTGATCTCTATTAAAATAAATGTTGCATTTTTTCATAGGGGGACGGTACGATACGCAAGCGTGCATGCTCATTTAGGAAGAACGGGAAGCAGAAGAGATGACCTTGAGTCGTTGGCTTATACATTAATATTTCTCCTAAAAGGAAAACTACCTTGGCAAGGTTTCACTGTGAGTTAATTTTTAACCTTTTAAGCCCTAATTAATTTGTAACGGAAAAAAGTAGTGTTATACTGTTATTGACTTTAGGGGCTGTTTGATTTTGCTTTCTAGAAGTAGTTAGGTGATTATAACGGTTTTACTAAATAATCATTAGCTTACTATAGAGGTGGTGTAAACGGGCCGGGTCGTCACGGGCCAACTTTAAACTGGTTGTGTTCAAGTTGGGTTGTACATATGGATGTAAACGTCAACTACTTGAGACTGCTCGTTAAGAGCTTGACGAGCTAAGCTTAAACGAGTTCGAGTCGAGCTTCAACGAGCAAGTATTAAAGGAAGCTTGATTAATAAACGAGCCCGAGCATGAGCTTCACTTATTGAGCTCAAGCAGGCTCGCGAGCCTGAATCATTCTATTATTTATATAGTTCTTTTTAATATATTAAATGTAAGTTTTTAAAATAATAGTTATAAATAAAATTATGATCATCATCATCATCATCGTACTCAGTATATCCCACCAATAGCAATGCTATGGTAGGGTCTGAGGAGGGTAAGATGTAGACAGCCTTACCTCTATCCCATAGGGATAGAGAGGCTGCTTCCGGTGAGACCCCCGGCTCGATAGTAGTTTTGAAT
Organism: Bidens hawaiensis; assembly: GCF_021521415.1. Classification (NCBI taxonomy): domain Eukaryota; kingdom Viridiplantae; phylum Streptophyta; class Magnoliopsida; order Asterales; family Asteraceae; genus Bidens; species Bidens hawaiensis. The sequence continues at coordinate 37,198 of NW_027493570.1, read as the reverse complement.
CAAGCCTTGGACATAAGACACATAACACTCAATCATCGGGACACCGGCTGATTGGTGCATGTGCCCTTGTCTTTCGGCTATCAACGCCACCACATGATGCCTGATTAACCTTCCGCCACTTTTAACGTTATTTTCACGTGATTAGTAAAATAACGTCAAAATTAGTGCAATTTTACTTTTGCCCACCCAAGGGTTCACACATATATACATTATATGTGCGCACCGCAAGCAGGGCGTAATAAATAAAATTATGATAAAATAACTAAATATATATGTTATGTTATATATAAAAATTATAATTAAACAATATGTAAAAGTAATAAAAGATTGTATATAAATAAAAATAATAATCAAGCTCGAGCCTAGTTGAGCTCGGGCTTGGCTCGTTTACATCCCTAGTCATTTAAAATTAGAATTAATTCTAATGGATGTGATTATGACTTATCTAATATTACATGTTAGTTTTAAAATGTATATCCAAACACCGTTTCTCAACGTTTGAATAAAAAAGATTGCGATAAATTATGAATAAAATATTGCATTGGTGGCATTATTTTTTGACTATGTATATTTTATTTTATATGACAGGGTGACAACAAAGGGTTTCTTGTTTGTAAAAAGAAGATGGCAACGTCTCCCGATAATCTCTGTTACTTTTGTCCTTCACCTTTCAAACAATTTCTTGAAATGGTGACAAATATGAAATTTGATGAAGAACCTAATTACTCAAAGCTTATTGCTTTGTTTGAAAATTGCTTGGTTTCTAATGCAACTTTGCGCCCGTTAAGAATAGATGGTGCCATAAAGGTTGGTTTTTGATTGCTAAATTGTATTTTTGGTAATTATTGATTCTAATTATAGGTGTCAAAAGTGGTTGGGTCAAACAGAGCAAGTGTGTCAAATATGAGTAAAATGTTTCATTCTTTTTTTTTTTTTTAATATTTGACCCATATATCTTTTATGCCAACTTTTGACCTGTTCTCTCTTTTTTAAATATATCTTTTTTTGTTGATGTTAAACGTATAAACATGATTACAAACTAATACTTATCAATAATTACATTTTTATTAAAGTAATTGATGAGGTGTTTTATGCAACCATTGACCCATTTTTTTCTTTTGTTAACTTTTTATGATTATTATTGATAATTAATGCGTAAGCATGATTACAAACTAATAATTTTTATTAATTACATTTTGATTAGTAATTGATTTTTTTGTTTTGTTTTATGCATTATAAATACAGTTTAGGAGACTTTCAATCTGTTTGGTCTTCTTTTTTTCTTATATAAGTTTCTTTTAAATGATTAACTAGTGTGTAACAAGTTTTATCGTTTCAGTAATAATCTCTTTTTTTAGTAAAATGAGTTTCTTTTCATATAATATTTTATTCGTTTGTGTGTTTTAGGTTGGACAAAAGAGGGGAAGAATGCCTAGTAGCTTGGAAGACACTCAGCCTAGGAAGAAAATTAGGCTCGGGACTCCAGCTAATCAGTGGATATGTGTTTTTAGGTCAAGAACGCCGATGAAACAAAGGTATGAGTTTGATTGGTTGACAATTTTATATATTCTTAGATTTATTAATTAATTGTTAAAATTCTCGATGAAATATTTGTTGTATTTTTATGAAATACTTTTACTTTCAATTAAAATGTCTATAAGCTATATCCCTGCATTTTCTTAATGTAGTAATTTACTGATTATTAGGCCTGTAAATGAACCAAACATTCAGCGAACAGTTCATGGATCGTTTGGCTGGAAGTTTATTTATCTATTAAGCGAACGAACATGAACAAAAGAAATTGTTCATTTAGTCAAACAAACGAACATGAACACGATCATTTATTTTCGTGAAACATTCGTTGATATAGTTAACGAATGAACATAAACAAGCACGGACATGTTCATTTATTTTACAAACAAGAAAACCCCGGCCGTTTAATTGTCCTTGCTCGGTCGTTTGTTTAGTTAAAGTAAAAAAAACACGAACATGCTTCGTTTGTGTTCGTGTTCGTTCGGTTCGTTTACAAGACTAATAATTTCCAGTCTGCTCATGGCTATAAAAAATAAATTTGCTAACATACAAATCTAAAGAGGAGACCTTTTTACATAATTGATATTTCTATTCGTTTAAGGACTCGATAATAGTTTTTTATATATTTAGTTAAATCATTCTTATCATCGTCTATATATATTTGAATTGTAATAGTTTTATATATATAGTTAAATCATTCTTATCTTCGTCTATATATATTTGAATTATAGGTATTATTACAATGTAAAGGATTCAAGATTACACCAACATGTGGAACAAGGGAAGAACGATGGGATCTACATTAGTTCTGTAGCATCGGCTCAAAATCTTTGGGCTTTAATAATGGATGCGGGGACGGGGTTCACTGCACAAGTTCATGATATTTCCCCCGTTTTTTTACGCAAGGTAATAATAGTAGTAGCATTTTACGCAAGGTAATAATAGTAGTAGCAGTAATAATAATAATAATAATAATCATCATCTACGTAATTAGTGTGTCAAATCTGACTAACAAGCTAATATTATTTCAATAATAATCTGATTTCTTATATAACTTTACTTATGAGGTTTTATGCATTGAATATACCCTTGAGTTGACTTTTGACTTTGACCCCCATTGGACATGTTTCTTGATTTTACCATTTTGAATGTAACCTGAAGTCAAAGTTACCAACTATATAATACCCAAATGACCGTTTTGCTCCTCTATTTAAGGAATGGATAATGGAACACTGGGAGAAGAATTATTACATCACATCACTCGCGGGTGCAATGAATGGTAGCACGTTGGTTGTAATGTCAAAGGGTAAGTTCTGAATTAAACTTTAGTCAAGTTTCAAGATTTTGATTTTTTAATTTCCAGATACACCCTTATACGGTTTTTGTTTTTACCTGTCATTAGGGACACCGTATACACAACAATCATACAAAGTAAGTGATGTGTTTCCGTTCAAGTGGATCAACAAGAAATGGAAGGAGGGCTTTTTGGTCACTGCAATGGCCACTGCGGGAAATAAATGGGGCATTGTGATGTCTCGTGATGCAAGCTATACTAATCAGGTATAGTTTTTTTTTACTTAAATACATTTTTTTTATTTTAAAGTTTTACCCATGTTACCCTTTCCGAACTCTATTTTAAAGGTTTACCCTTGGTTTCGGTTTTACCTTTTGGGCTTGAAAGCTTTAAGCCCAAAAAAATGAAGTTGGGCTTAAAATTTTAGGCCTATTATTTTTTGTTGATAAAGGTTTAATTGATTATTACACATTTGAATCCCTGAATTTTAACCATTTATTAGTTACTTAACCTTTATGATTCCAGTTGGTTTGTTTTTGTTTTTTGGTTGATGGAAAACCCTTTAATTCCGCTTTTTTGAATCTGTCGGTTTTTATGTTGTATTTTGAATTCTGCTTTTTTGATGGAAAGTCGGTTTTCCGCTTGTTTCCATCGGTTTTTTATTGGGCTCGGTTATATCGGTTCGTTTACTCCGGTTATTTTGGTTTTGTGCCCAGCCTTTTGTTTGTTTGTTTAAAAGTATTATCATTGTGTCAAACGTCTAAATTATACTTTTAACAGTTATAGATCAAGAGGAGTTTATGGACCTCCAGATTATTAGCTGATTAAAGATGAACTTTTGGGTCAAATGGGTATTTTATAATGAAGCCAAGGGGCGTTTTGGTAAATTAAAACATGAAAACTTTTTAAAACCGTTATCAATAAATAATATATGCTATGCTAAAGTTTAGTAAATAATAATTCAATTATATTAAGAAGAGCAAATTGCTTGTTTTACCTGTTAAATCATTGGGGTGAGTTCATTGGGGAACCATGCCTTTTACATGTAAAAAATTAATATAAAACTCGATTTCACATGTGAAAAATTAGTTTAGCATAAACTTTTTTGGAGTTTTTGCTTATAAATACATGTAGAAGTCAGAAGACATTCCAATAAATAATTTAATTTTGTAAAAATATTATTTTTTTACCTTTTTTAACTGATTTTTTTTAAAAAAAGTTTTTAATGATTATGTAAAATGTAAAAAAAAATAAATTAAAAGCTCAAAAAAAGATTATGTAAAAATGTGTTTTTTACATGTAAAAATGATTTTTTTTATTAGTTTTTTACATGCAAAAGACATGGTTCTCAGTTTCCCACTTTTTTGTGGTTCCCTTTTGAACCTGCACCTTAAGTCATTAAATAACTAAATTTTCTGAAACTAAAAAAAACTAATTTAGTTATTGTGTGTTTTTACAATAATCGGTTAACAAAATGAAAAGTTTTTAAAAAGATTTGAATTTTGCAGGTGGTGGAACTTGATTTTCTGTATCCTAGTGAAGGGATTCATAGAAGATGGGAAAATGGATACAGGATTACATCGGCAGCCGCCAACGAGGATCAAGCGGCTTTTATTCTTAGTGCATCAAAAAGGAGAGTGCAAGATGTTGCTCAAGAAACGCTTAGGACTACCTCTTTTCCGTGCACTCATATTAAGGTATTATTATTATTATTTTCAGATTCCCGTTTCTTAAAATGGTATCTTGCTCATATTGTCAAGATACCGGGAGTTATAAGATAGTCTATACATTGTGTATCGAGATCTAGTAAGGATGACATTCCATCAAAATGGTAAATATTTTTGCATGTGTTAAAAACTTAAAACTAAAATGGTTCCCTAAACGCATCTTGCGCATAATTATTAAAATATTTTTTTAATATAATTACGAAAACTATATTAATATATTGAGGTGTCAAAATGGGCTTAAATGATGAAATTGTTGGTGTGGGTTGAGTCGGGCGGACCCAAAACATTTTTTTCCCACAATTTTGATGTTTTTTACACATAAATAATGTTTAAAAATATTACAATGATAATCTCCTAAACACTTTTTTATCACAATTTTAATGCTTTTCTTTAAATAACTAGTTTAGATATAATTACAAAAACTATATTTTCACAATAGTAATTTAATTTTTTGAGGTGCAATATGAACCTACATCCAATCTTAATTTATTGATTTACTTTACTTATTTTATGATTCTTTGTTTATATGTTTATAACAGGAAAAATGGTCAAAGAATTTGTACATAGCATCCATGTGTTATGGAAGAACTATATCTTGAAACTTACAACTTTTTATCGGTATGTATATTTTGCTTTATATTTGCATTAGGAAATTGATTGTGCCTTTAAATGGCTGTTTGGTAGCCTCTTAATACTATTATGATTAAAAAAAGATTAATTCTATGTGGTATAAATTATTGAACATGTTGGTATATATTTTCTTTATTCTAGATAGAAAATAAATTTTCATTCTTTTGTCCCCGGGTATGTTTCTGCAGGGTGGCCGGTGACGACTGCATATAAAATTACCGTTACACCCTTTCAAGACGAGCATTCAAAATCTGCTCAAAATGATGTTTCACCATTTTCTTGAAAAATGGATGGCTGTAAATGTTGACGATAAAATCAACATTTCTAATCCGTTTTTCACAACAAAAAAAAAGAGGCGCGTAAGTTATAAAAAAAAGAAAAAAAAAATATTCTTGTGGTAAGGAAAGAGTTTATTTTATAGCACCCCTATCTATCTTTTGGGTTTGGTGGTGTTTTGTAATGGTGTATAAGTATTGTGCTTTTATGTCTAAACTTTGGTAAAATGTGGGATGTGTGATGGCTTAAACCATTAAGGTTTTGGGAAGTTGTAAGGTGTGAACTTTGGGTTTATAAAATTAAAAAAGAAAAAGGTTTTAGAAAAGGTGTTTTTGCTGAGTTGTTCCCTTTTTGGGGGGATTTTAACCGTGATTTTGATTCACGACGTGGTTATTTTAGCGTGGTTACCGTTCTGCTTATCATTCGTATTGGTTGTTGCATTGTTGTTTTGTACATCTGGTAAAATTTTATGTTGAAAGGTTGTATATTTTATTTAATTATATTGAAAGAAAGTATATTTAAAAAAAGTGGGTGACGAATGATGGGTATAACATAAGTTGAGTGGTGGAGGTGAATTATGAAAGAGATGGTGATGTGGCGATGTTTTGTTATCTTGGAAGATGTTTGCCGGCGTGTTTCACGCGTTGCTCATATGTCCAATTTGACAATAGCATGGAACATGGGACAGGTCATTTGAGACTACCATAAATCCATGGAAGAACCATGGCATCAATACGTTCCCATGGTTCCTCGGTGGTGACAGGTGACAGCTATGACTTTATCTTTGTCACCTTCTTTGGAAGGGGATGCGATGTGTATGATACGAGGAGAAAGATGTTCAGCAATAGCTTTTGAAATTTTCTGACCGGGAGGAATAATGGGCCGACTCCGTCTCTAGGGCTATTTTGATAATTTTTAAGGAGACTATTACCGTTACGTGTCTCTTAGACTCCATTTAAGAAGAGTAGAGGATGATTTCCCCAGAGTAATACTAACGGCTAGCTGGGTTTTGAAAACTCTTTGATAACATGATAGAAATACACAATTTATATTTTGAATGAATGAGTAGTTTTATTGATCATGTAAATTCTATAAATTCTAATTAGATCATACACCGAGACAGAATTTTCTAACATACTAGTTAAATATAAAATATTAATTACCAAAATATCAACTAGACCGAGTGGTGGGTTTGCTATTGCCTCACTCCCATGCTACCGTGGTTGCACACACGTCAACGTGGTGGTGTGAGTGGGTGGGGTGGGGGGGCTAACGGGGTGGCGTGAGGCTAATAGTGAGTTGAATATGACTGTTGGGAGTGCCTTGGATGTTTTGATGGTCGTTCAATTTAATTAAAAAAATCAAACTTAATTTTATAAATATCACTACTACTCACTCTTCAATCTTCATCCACTTTTCTCTCAAAATCTTTACAAACTTCCCCTTTAATTTTATAAACATTTTCATACACTTTTATATTTTTGTTTAAAAGGGATAGAAACCCGTTAAAATTTCAATAAATAATCAAACCAATGCAAAGCAAAAGAATAGGGAGCCCCAAGAGAGGACTCTAGGACATACCCCAAGGGAACACTTACCCATCAAAACAAAACCCAAGCTAACCAAAAACGACCAAATCCACAAAACAAACCAAAAACCCGTAAGCCTGGCCAAGCAAAACATAAACCAACACAAACAATTCAGCACACCCCACACCACAACCAATCAAAAAAACGAGTCGAAAACACAGATAAACCCACAACCAGGGTCAAGTTAAATAACATCATATACAACATATAAACGCAAAAGTCAGCAACAAACTTCATAAACCACCTATGCAAACATACTTCAAATAAGCACAACTACTCCAAACCATTAACCAAAAATGGAATGGAACACATTTTCTTCTTCTAAGACTATATGATCATTGAAGCGGGAAAGATAATGGTAAACTATTTAATTGAGTGGTCTCAAAGACGACACAAAATAACTGGACAACCACCTCTTGGTCTTGTATTAGACTAGTATTAATTGTTGGTTGTATTATTTATATTTTATTATAATATTTTCTATCACTGTTACTTTATAAATTTAGAACAAAAATATAAAACAAAAATAAAATAAAAAATTGCCGAAGCTACGCTCACTTGAACCGCAATAGGGTCAAATGGTTTCACCAGTGACTTTATCCAATGACTAGTCAACACAAAGCCACATTACAAAGTCTTTGGACCAACGAGCTTTAATTCAACTGACAATGGACGCGAAATGAAGATGGGAGGGGTTGTAATGTCTAGAATTCGAATCCGATCATAACCGAGTTTTACTGTAGCGCCGGAAACATAAGGCCCGAGCCATCCAACCCTGTTTGCGGTTTTATCCCGGGTAGCCGGACTTTGTTAATTAGTGGAAGATATTTTGGGATTCCTGATTTCGTATCTCAAAAAAAACCCGCCAAAACTCTCCCCACAAAATACTACTTCCATTTCTGCTTCATCTTCAGCAAACAATCGTAAGAATTAAACAAACAATGAAGCGTCAAGAATCCATACTTTCATTCCTCCATAAACGTCCACCGTCCGAACCTGAACCACCGGTCCGAACCGTTAATAATATTATTCAGTCCTCCGATGAAATTAGAGGAACGGATACTCCGCCTGAGAAAGAGCAACGGCCGTTGTTTTCGACGAAATTGAATGCTGAAGGAGGACAGTCTGTGTTTTCGAGTATTCGGCATAAGTTTATGAAACCTAATACCACTGAGAAGACTCGTGACAGGTACATTTCTGTGTTTAACCTAAGGTTTAATTAATATTCTGTTCAGTAGGTTAATTTTAGTTACCTTTAGTCGGTTTTTGGTTAATTTCGATTCGGTTTTGTCGGTTTTTGGTTTGGAGAGTCTGTGTTTTCGAGTATTAGGCGTAAGTTTATGAAACTTAATAGTTCTGAGAAGCTTTGTGATAGGTACATAGTGTACATTTCTGTGTTTAACCTAGATTTTCGGTTAATTTCAGTTCGGTTTCTCAGATTTTATATTTATCTTTTTAACCTAGCTATTTCATTTCCATATAAGAAAAAGAGGATCCAATTACAATAGAGAGGCAGGTTTTTGGTTATTTTTGGTTTCGTTTTGCTGGTTTTCAGTTAATTTTGGTTCAGACAGTGTGTTTTCGAGTGTTAAGCATAAGTTTGTGAAACCTAGTAGTGTTGAGAAGCTTTGAGAGAGGTATATTTCTGTGTGTTTCTGTGTTTAATCTAGATTTTCGGTTCGTTTCGTTGATTTTCGGTTAATTTCAGTTTGGTATTGCCGTTTTTTTTTGTATAATTTCGGTTCGGTTTTGTCAGTTTTTGTCATATTGAAGTAAGGTGTGCAGCATTTGGTTCGGTTATTAGCATAAGTTAATCTATGTTATTAAGCAACTGATTAGCCGAAATGAAAGTCATCCGTTAATCTATGTTATTAGTCGATCAGTTTTTGAGTATTAAGCATAAGCTTATGAAACCTAACAGTGTTGAGAAGCTTCGAGATAGGTACATACTGTATATTTCTGTGTTTAACCTTGATTTTCAGTTAATTTCGGTTCGGTTTCGACAGTTTTCGGTTCAGACAGTCTGTGTTTTCAGTAGATTTTATGATTTGTTCAGTTATTGCTCAATTTTTGGTTAATTTTGGTTTGTTTCAGTTATTGTTCACGCCTTAGGTTTATTTAATTTGCTGTTCAGTAGATTATGCACTAGCATTTGTGTATAATCTGTACTTGTTTGTGCATATTTACAATCTTAATCCCACTGTGAACTTTTGAGAGCATGAACTTGGAATCATTAGGATATAGATGCTTCATGTCGTGTAAGTTTATTTGATGATTTTTGTTCATGATTTGCAGCAACTTGTCAGATGGCAGAAATGTTACTATTCAATTGGCATCTAACAAATATAGTTACTCAAGTGGAAGAGATAAAGAGAGTTCAGTTCCAGTTTTTCCAAGAAAGGAAAATGTTATTGATGTAGAAGAAACTGTTTCCAAATACAGTTACTCAAATGAAAGAGATAAAAAGACTTCAGTTCCTGTTTTTCCAAAATTGGAAGATGTTATTGATGTGGAAGAAACTGTTTGTAATGGGAATAAAGGGCACCCATTCGTTATAGAAAGTGATGGCGATATTATGGGACCGGAAACACCAGGAACACAACGACTGGTCCCACGTGTGAAGCGAGTTCAAGAAGATAGCTGTAACTTAGGGTCTACTGCTACTGCTAGTACGATTACTAATTTCTCTTTGGGAAATATTAAAAGAGAAACACCAGGAACACAACCATTTGTCTCACGTTTAAAGCGAGTTCAAGAAGATGGTTGTAACTTGGGAGCTACTGCTAATGCTACTATTAATGTCTCTATGGGAAATTCCAAAAGAGAAACAAAAGGAACACAACCATTGGTTCCACGTTTGAAGCGAGTTCAAGAAGATGGTTGTAACTTAGGGTCTACGGCTAATGCCGGGACTAATTTGTCTACGGGAAGTAGCAAAAGAGTGAAGTTTTCTCAGAATATACTGGCTGAAAATAAGAAAGATGATGTGTTGTCTGAAGTGGCTAGTAAGTTTGATTGGCTTCATCCTTCTAAGATTAGAGATGCTAATGGAAGAAGGCCAGGCAATCCTCTTTATGATAAGAGAACACTCTATATACCGCCTGATGTTTTCACGAAGATGTCAGCATCTCAGAAACAATATTGGAGTATCAAAAGTCAGTACATGGATGTCCTTATTTTCTTCAAAGTGGTTAGTTTTTGTCCCTCTGAACATACTTTAAAGCATCATGAACAATGCATTTTCTGCAGCTTCAACTGTTTATTATTTTTGGTTTAGTTTTACATTTGGACACTGCATACATTGAGCTAACTGTATGCATGTTGTGCAGCTTGATCGGTCACATAAAATATTACAAATTATTTATCTTTTTTACATGCCTTCTATAAGTATGCAGATTAGTTGGTGTGTAAGACTTATTTAATGTATTAAAGGTCATTAAAGTACTCAATAGCACTTCTTCTAAAAAAAGTTATTTGTAGAGTCATTTGAAAAAAATAGCACTTCTATAAATATTTTTTTTTGAAGAACAATGCATTGAGCAAGAATCATCACAACTACTCGTGATGGACAAATTCACTGTACATTTAAAAGAAGCTAGAAGAATTTGCAGAGGAGCAGATGAAGTGTTTAAGCACAAAATGTGTTTAAATGCTTGCTCATTTAATCTGGACTCTGGAGTAAAAGAAAGACATGATAACAGGGTCTGCATTATTCAATCTAATGTTCAAGTGATTAAAAAGTAACTAATTTACATTTATGATATTAGTATTAGAAATTCACTGATATATGTTTATTTGTATGTTTATTATGTTTTTGTACTGTATAGATTGTAGAATTATCTTTCATTTATTCTTAGAGAAGTTTTGTCACTCAATATGACTGCTACAAAGTAATTTCATGGATGTTTGATTTGTCTGAACTAAATTTATTGTGTTGCAGGGAAAACTCTATGAGCTTTATGAACTAGATGCTGAAATTGGGCATAAAGAGCTAGATTGGAAAATAACAATGAGTGGTGTTGGAAAATGCCGACAGGTAGTTTTAAAGCACTACAATGCAAATGTTTACTCTCAGTTTATATTAATATACAGCCAGTAAGTAAGAAGATACATGTCTTCTTTTGAAGGTATCTCGATAAATTAGCATCTACTTTTTGTCTTGTAATTCAGGTTGGTATTACCGAGCACGCAATTGACGATGCTATTGAAAAGCTTCTTGCTCGCATGTAAGTAACTGCCATCTACAATATTCTTGTCAGACCATTTACATTGAGAGAGCAAAATGGGAGGGACTGGTAACGGGTCAAAACATCTCGTTTATTGAAATGTGAATTTGTAGGTTTATTACATACTCATGCACTACCTTTGTATCGTTATTCACTATTTTAACATAAAAATTGTGAAGGTATAAAGTTGGGCGAGTTGAGCAGATGGAAACAGCAGATCAAGCAAAATCAAGAGGAGGTTCTTCTGTAAGTTCACTGTGATCACAGTTTAAACTTCTGTTATAACAGTCTTATTTCACATTATAGACAAAACAAAACAAACTTGATTGAAATGTTTGTTCACAGTAAACGAAATTCCCTCATGCGTACTCATAAAATATCTTGAACTTCTTTCTAGTGCATGCTACTAGTTGATAAATGTATTGTCACTTGTGCTACTATTGTTACTTCGCTATTGAGCAATGACATATTTTCTTTGTTGTAGATAATGTCTCATTTTAATTATTTTGTTTGTGTAAATATCTACAGGTAATTCAAAGAAAACTAGTACAGGTGCTTACGCCATCAACCTTCGTTCATGGTAATATTGGGCCACAAGCTGTTCATCTTCTTTCTCTAAAGGAGGTACTGATTTACATCTATTGCTGTAATTGTCAATTTGTCATATATCCATAATTTAGTTTCTACTTAATGTGGACAAATTAAGTATATTTTGTCTAAAATGACTTGTGTAGTTATGTTTACTATGTAGCACATTTGTTATTTAAGACTACAGAAAAGTAAACATTTTTTTAATCAGACAACTCAAATCAAAATATTTATTTATTTCATGCAAAGTGTAGTGATTTCTACAAATTCAGTTTTCTGTCAACTTATTACAAATGTTATTATAATTAACATATTTATTTTGAAGTGTATACCGTGAAGATTTTGTGGTATTTACTTATAGTCATGTCACTTTGCCTTCACTTATTTGTGCAGGCTACACATGATCTTGCTGAGGGTACAACTGCATATGGATTTGCAATTGTTGACTGTGCCTCCTTACAGTTCTGGATTGGATCTGTCACTGATGATGCTTCCTGTGCAGCTTTAGGGGCTCTTTTGATGCAGGTATACCTTTTGGTTAGATGTGCCAATTTGGACCGTCTGTTTAAGAACAGGTTCATCTGGGTTGTTTGATATCAAACGGGTCATATGTATACTATTTTAAATAGCTAAAAACAAAAGGGGCCAAATGAGTCAATGTTGGCAAAAGTGTAATTTAAATGCATAAGACCTTCTAAATCATCTTTCTCAAAAGTTCTATTATTATTGAAGTAATATACCTTTTTAAAACATATATACACTCTTGTTATTAGTTAAAAGTTGTAATTTATGGACAAAGCGTTACGGGCCAACTCATTTGACCCAATCCAGTTTGATATGTACTAAAATTGATTGTTTTGAACTGTACCTGAATTAGCCTGAGATAATCAAGTCATGTTTGAAGATTTCATCTTAAAACTTTACAACCTATATATTACTAACCTTTTTTTTCAATTGGTTTTGTCATACAGGTGTCACCAGCAGAAGTTATTTATGATAGTCAAGGTGTGTCTTCATTTATTTTCTGCATCTATTTGACTATGTAAGGAGTGATAATAAAGTTATATTAGATGTATCAGTTTGAACCTTTGTACGTATGAATAGGTTCGTTTGGGGGTTGCTTTATGACTTTATCTCAAACGGGTTGAATGGGTCAAATGTTTTTATTAATGCATACAACCTCTAAAATCATTTCTACAAACATTTAAAATTTTTAGTGTAATAATATTGTTTGTATAGTCATTGACTCATATTAACACAGCACATTAACTATTCCAAAAATGTTAGTGGGTCAACCAATCTGACATCATGACATGGTTCATTTTGATCAGTGTAAAAAATTCTTTAGTAAACTTGAACCTGTTGTGACCCGTTACCCGCACTGTCCTTTTTTTAACCTCCAGTTTTATTTATCAGATTTCGTCTATGCTTTGTTATGAAAAATAATATTTGGTGCAGGGTTGTCTAAAGAGACTCACAAAGCCCTTAACAAGTATTCAATTATGGGTAATGATGTTTTCTTTGTCTTTAATTTGTAAATATGACAAACAAAATAGTTTCTTTAAATGATTTTTTTCAAAATCCTAACATCCAAATTATTTTAAAATTTGTCTTTTGTAGGTTCTTCTGTCACACAATTGACTCCAGCACAACCTTTCACTGATTTTGTTGATGCTTCTGAAGTTAGAAATTTTTATCAATTAAAAGGGTACTTTAGAAGTTCCTCCAATGTGTGGGATCGTGCACTTGATGAAGTGGCTCACCAGGATATTGCATTATGTGCTCTTGGTGGACTTACCAGTCATTTATCCAGGCTAAAGGTTAGATTTTGTAGAGGTTACATTTCTGAATAGTGGTGCAATTGGTTTGTGTAACTAAGTGTATAGCTTTGAGTGGGGTTTTTCAGGTCAACACGAACCCGACCTAAACGGTTTTAGACTCAATCTAACCCGTTTATATTGTGTCGGATAGGTGTCGTATTTCCATGTGTCTGGAATTGCTATCCTTAATATTGACCCATTTGTACGAGGATTATTATTGGTTATTTTCTATATCTAGTGGGTCAAATGGGCAAAAGCAAAACCAAAACAAATTAGCTAAAAAGGAAATGGATCAACTGGCTTAATAGTTACTCAAATTCTACTTTTTAATGCATACACCCTACTAAATTATTTATTTTAAAGACTTGGCATTTGAAATAAACTTTTTTAGTCATCAACACTTTATTAATAAAATCAGGCAATAAGTATTTCAGGTCAATTCAACCATTTCTTCTCTAGAAAAGTTACACACCTAGACATGTGAGATTATGTAGGGGGTGCTCATTGGTTTATTCAGTTTTGAATTTTTTGGCTCTAACCGGAAACCAATCTGAATCAGAAATGTGTTTAACTGAACCGAATTCAACCGATTTGTTTCGACCGGTTATCCGATTAAATCAGTTATTATTCGTTAATCCTATTGAATTTGGTTTGGTTATCCGAATAAGCAAGATTTGTGGAACTGATAACCAAACCAAAATTAGAATTTACAATTCGGATATGGTTAGGAATTGAATCGGTGGCTTTTTACGGTTATGGATACAGTTTGGTTTTCTGTTTTCGGTTCTTTTTGCACGCTAATAACATTGTGTGAGGTCTACTGGACATGATATTTTGATACACTGATCAACAAATACAACTTTGAGCAGCTAGATGATGCATTACAAAACGGAAGTCTTTTCCCCTATGAAGTCTACAGAGGATGCCTTAGAATGGACGGTCAAACGATGGCTAGTCTTGAAATATTTAGCAATAGTGAAGATGGTGGACCATCAGGCAAGTCAATAACATAATTATAGTGTAAAAACTGTCCAAATTAGTACAATCATCCTTGTTTTTCTCATAACTGATGTAATATTGCAGGAACACTGTACAAATATCTTGATAACTGTTTGACATTATCCGGTAAAGGAATCTTACGGAGGTGGATATGCCATCCACTGAAAGATGCAGAGGAAATTAATAATAGGCTTAATGTGGTTGAAGAATTGATGGGACGTGCCGAGATAGTGGTGGTTACTGCTCAGTATCTTAAAAAGGTTCTACATTTAGAGAGATTTCTTGGACAAATTAAAGCTACTTTAAAGCCATCTGCTTTACTCTTATTGCCTTTGATTGGCAGCAAAAAATTAAAGGAACGAGTAAGTTCTCTGTTCTTTATACACACCAAAAAATGAAAGCCTGTTTTATTGCTGGCATTTGTTATTTAAGTTAATCTCAAATCTTTTATATCATTTGATAGAGCAACTTTTTTACTTTATAAAAAGAAGACTTTTTTTTCTTCTGTCATCCCAAAATAATTGTCCACTAAAAGAAAAACACAATTTAAGATGTGTAAAGTTAATGCAGATTCTAATTCGCAGAATGCCAATTTTACCCTTAATGAAGCCATTATAGATCTATAGTAATTAACTTGGAAAACTTGCAAAGTTTGGCGATAAGTGTAATTAAAGGTGAAACTGGAAAGTTAGTATTTTATAAACATCTATTTTTGAAAGCGTTGCATTAGTGACATGGACAAATGACAATAATTGGAAACTTATTTTATTCAATGGTTTATATTATGCATTAAACTAGTGATATGGTTAAACCTTTAATTAGAATGATTTAGGAGGTTGCATACAATAAACTTAGACTTAGGGTGCCTTTTAACTGGTTGGACCAGTGCAACCCATTTGCCCCCCCCCCCCCCCATCCTTCGGGCCTTTTTTTTACCAGTTAGACTTTGGGTGTCTTTTAACTGGTTGCTTATACTTTTTTTTTTCTTTTGCTGTTGCATTGTGTTTTCCTTTTATATTTTTATGTAAAAGTAACAAGTATATTTCTCATTGCGAAGGAACTTATAAATTAGAATAGCTGACTTATCAAAGATTACCTTATTGCAAACAATCAAACATATTTAGTAAAATTTGTATATTGACTTGCATTATATTGTTTCTAAGCTCACCAACTTATATGAAAATTACACTACTAAACAAATTTTAAACAAGATAGTTCTTATGGTTATTTTTTTCTTTTTAATTTGTATTTATCATATTGCAATATGGTTTTCGATTGTGCAGGTGAAAGCATTTGGATCTCTTGTTAAAGGTCTTCGAGTTGGAATGGATTTATTGATGCTTTTACAAAAAGAAGATACTGTATTCTCACTATTTTTAAAAGTGTTCACACTTCCAATGCTAAGTGGGACCGATGGCCTCGATAAATTCCTAACCCAATTTGAAGCAGCTGTAGACAGTGATTTTCCTAATTATCAGGTATTTTGATATTCATATGATTTCTTTGTAGTTATTTTTGTACAAGTGTCTAGTAGCTAATTCATTCCATATAGGCTCAATAATAAATGTTGTGCATTTTTTTGTTAATTCTTATAGATGTGGCTATATTAACATATTCACTAATGAACAGTGCTTGAGTGCATTGACTTTGGTTATTATATTTTATCAGGTCAAATGGGTCAAAAATCAGCCAAATTGTAATTTTAAACCTCTTAAGTTTTCAAAAATATATAGATGCTTTTTTTTTCTATAAAAAAAGGGACGGAAGTGTTGAAATTTAACATGATCATTATAAAAGTTAACTGTTTGATCCTTTAAAAAACTTGTGCAATCTGCCTAAGCTGTACATTACAGTTTTTATTTAAGGTTTCTAACTATACAGTTTTTGGAAGTAGATAATTACCAAAGGTAAAATGGGAAGACTACTAGATTGTAGTTAGCCACTTTCAAAACTGGACAGTTACAGTTTTGAATTAGGATACTAATCAACTTGGAAAACTTGTAAAACATTAAGGGTAAAATGGGAAAACTAGTAGATTATAATATACACTTACAAAACTGAATAGTTACAGTTTTGAATTAGAATACCAATCGACTTGGAAAACTTGTAAAATGTTAAGGGTAATATGGAAAACTAGAAGATTATAATTATACTTCCAAAATTGGATAGTTATAATCTACTAGTTTTCCCGTTTGACCCTTTATATTTTACTAGTATTCCCAATTTGCCCTTAGTGCTTTACAAGATTTCCAAGTCAAATGGTAGCCTAATTCAAAACTGTATTGAATGTAAAAACCTTAAATTGTGTGTTTTAGGCCAATAGGCCATACTTTCTCATTTTCATATAAACAAACATGCATATGCATGTGTGTGTGTGTGTGTGTGTGTGAATAACTGACATGATATATGATGCCAGGCACATGAACTCAAGGACTCAGATGCTGAAATACTATCAATTCTTATTGAACTATTAATGGAGAAAGCTAACGAGTGGTCTCAAATCATCTTTGCTTTAAGCTGTATTGATGTGCTTAGATCTTTTGCCATGATTGCAAATTTCGCATGCATGCCCATGTCTAGGCCTGTGATAGTTTCAAGATCAAACTCATCAGGTTTTGGTCAACGGTCAACGGGACCCACACTTCACATGAAAGGATTATGGCATCCTTATGCTCTTGGAGAGAGTGGAGGAACACCAGTTCCAAATGACTTGTGTCTTGGAGATAATGAGTTTGGATACAGTCCTCGTACTTTGCTGTTGACCGGACCAAATATGGGTGGAAAGTCGACTCTTCTTCGTGCTACTTGTTTAGCTGTTATTCTTGCTCAGGTAAGTTTTAATGGTTACATTAAAAATGTTTCATTTGCATGCTTTACCGTGTTTTAACTTGATGGTTTTTTGCTGTTTGCAGGTGGGCTGTTATGTTCCTTGTGACACTTGTGTTTTGTCACCTGCGGATATTATTTTCACACGTCTTGGTGCTACTGATCGTATAATGACTGGTGAAAGTAAGTTACTAATTGAACGGACACAAATGGAGCATGTGCATGTTCGTTTGCTTAATTTGAACTGATCAAACGAATGAATGATCGAACACGAACATCTAAAGAACAAGGCTTTCTTGTTCATGTTAGTTCGTTAAGAAAATGAATGTGTTCGTGTTCATATTCGTTTATGTTAGTTCGGTAACAATATAAACAAACGGTTCACGAACGTGAACGGACATAACTAAGCTAAAACCAATTAACAGGAAATGTGAACAATTTTTTGGGCCTAAAAAGTTATTAAAACTAGCCTAAACTAACGAATGTAAACGAACGAACTTAAACAACTGTAAATGTATGAACATAAATGAACATAAACAAACGAACTTAAATTTACGTACACAAACATAGATGAACAAACAAGACATTGCTCATGTTCGTTCGTTTAACTAAACGGACAAAAACTTTTGTTCATGTTCGTTCCTTTATTACATAAACGAACTTCTTGCCACGTGGTTCACAAACAAATCACCGAACTTTCTGTTTGTTTACAAGCCTACAGGTTTTTATTAAAACAATATAATTTTTGTAATCATATTTTGCACACTAATTATATATAAAAATATATATTTTGATACCTTTGAAGTGTCTGCTAGTTACTTTGTTAACTTGTTAACCTCTTCCTCTTTTGTTAGGTACCTTTCTGATTGAATGTACAGAAACAGCATCGGTTTTGCAAAACGCAACTCAAGATTCTCTTGTTATTCTTGATGAGTTGGGTCGAGGAACGAGCACTTTTGATGGATATGCTATTGCTTATGCTGTGAGTATACTATCTTTTAAACTTTACAAAGAGTTTACAATTCGGCTTTCGTCTTTTAGGTTTGCCATATTTAACTACTTGACTACGAAGACCATTTTTTTTTGGTTGTATTCTCATGGCCTGTGATTTCCAACTTTTAACCATTTTCGTCTTTTTTACTAACTGTCAAGTACAAGGGCATTTTAGTCATTTTTATCTCAGGGACTGTTTTGGTTAAATTTAATTGGTATAACAGTTAGTTATTATTATAATTAATAGCTTAAATAATTATATTTAGTTATATCGATTATATTCAACAAAACAGTCCTTTAGATGAAATGACTTAAATGCTCTTCTACTTAACAGTAAAATCTAACGGAGTTAGCAAAAAGGACGAACATGGTTAGTTTTTTAAAACCACGGGCCATGAAAAGACAAAAATGGCCTTGGTACTCAAGTAGTTAAAAGCTTAAAATGGACAAACCTTATACTTGAAAACCAAACTTAACTCTTTTAAGAAATGGTTATATGCTGCTAGAATGAGTGGTTTAAGGTAAATATTTCCAAATACGCGATCGATATATTGCATTTTTAAACGCAATTATTTTGACATAAAACACAATTCAAAAAAAATATCTGGAAATAAAGAAGTTAAACGTGTCAACCAGTGAACCTATTAGGTTGACCAATGATAACGTGTTTAGCTAAACATGTTTGACCAAAAACGACCTATATTTGTTTAGACTGAACTCAACCTCGTGTCATGTAAGTTATTCAAACCCTTGTTTATAATGCAGGTGTTTCGTCATCTTGCCGATAAAGTAAACTGCCGATTACTATTCGCAACACATTACCACCCACTCACAAAAGAATTCGCAACCCACCCACACGTTACATTACAGCACATGGCATGCACATTCAAACCCATATCCAACACCTCGTCATCACCCGACCAAGAGCTAGTTTTCCTCTACCGCCTAACTGCAGGCGCCTGCCCAAAAAGCTACGGTATGCAAGTGGCATTAATGGCAGGAATCCCCAAAACAGTGGTGGAGTCCGCCACGAAGGCCGCAGAGGTTATGAAAACGAAGATTGGAGTGAGTTTTAAGTCGAGTGAACAACGGTCGGAGTTTTCGACGTTGCATGAAGATTGGCTGAAAACTATTTTAAATGTTGCAGATGGTGATGGAGTTGGTGATGAAGATGATGTGTTTGATACATTGTTTTGTTTGTGGCATGAGCTTAGATGCTCTAAGCAAAAGTTGTGAGGTGAATGAGAGTGAATGGTGAAAGTATGTTATTATAAGCAAATGGTTTCATGAATTTGCTTTGGTTTTTGAGGTCTTTTGTTTATAATGGGAAGTTATGGTTACTTTATGTAGTAGAGATGGTGGGCAGATTAACATATGAAAGTAAGTATTTTTTGTAATGTTCAAAGTTCGCTTTCGATTCGGCAAAGACAAGTTGGATGTAGAAGTGCACAATTCGGGTATTTTTAAGAACCGGTTCTGAGTATGTTCAACAAAAGTCAAAAAAAGGGTTAGTTAGAAACTGGTTCCTGGTTTTTGGTAGGGTCGGGTAAGGTTTTGACTGGGTATGGGTGGAACCGGTTCTGACAGGTCCGAGTTGGTTCCTGTATATGTATGGAAAAAACCCAATACTAGGTTGTATCTGCAGGTCGGGTACAGGTCGGAAGCGGTTTCGGGTTGGGCATTTTGTGCACCTCTAGTTGGACGCGTTACAACAAAAGGGTTGTTTTTTGAACCATAACACTCTCAATTATTAATCTTTTCTTGTGGGAGTGGATGGCCCACACAAAGTACAAACATACTTCAATATGATTGTTGTTTTTAATTAACATTAAATATAACTTTGTGAAAAAAGTACAATAAAGGGTAACAAGTTGTGCCGTAATGATGATATCCTGAGTCTAAGCGAGTAGATAATTAATTATTTTTTTGTTTAATAGATAAACAATATCCGGGAGTAAAGTCACTGGACACCTCTTTCAGCTTGTCACTTAGAAACACACAACATACACAAGGTTAACTTAAAGCTAAGTGAGATGCATGAGCATATAACCTACAACCATTAAATCTTTATGATTTTCAAGGGTAGTTTTATCTCTTAACATTTATAACATTCCAATTCATTTTTGTTTTTACGAAACAAACACGACACAAATCGTTATGGTAATTAATTCTAGTTCCGTCAAATTCCCATCATTTGCAAAATTCCACTTCAAAAACATTCTGTCAATCAAACGACCCCTAAAGTAGTACATTATAACACGTCTCCTCGTACCATTGTGACACCTTATCTACATATTGTCTCGTTGTGACCCATAGCATGAGATGATAATATCCACTTGTCATCTTTTAAGGTCCGAACCCAAGTTTTTTTTTCACTTTTATGGAGGGTTGTTCAATCCAAGTCGAATAATGGCAAGGCAAAGTTGAGCACTTCGGTTTCCTCGTACATATAGGGATCATGTCAACAAAATATTTTATTTATATTAGACATCCATTTTTCTGCCTTGGCTAGACAGGATAGCCGAGCCACTCTCCTCAGATTTTAAAACACGCCAGAAACTTGAGAGCCCAGCTCGTTTCTAGAAAAAAAGAATAGTTCAGCTCAGTTACACCATTAGGACTTGGAAGAAAGATGTGAATTAAAAATGTAGAATTGGACGCCTTCTAGTCGACTACATAATGTAAACTTGTGGGTAATTTAATCAGGTGAACGAGTGAGCTAACGTTGATTTGTTTCGAACCACACGCTATTGGGCGGTCCTGTTTTCATATATTCATTCTTGAACCATGTTAAACAAATCACGCATGATCTACTAGCCTCACACTTGACACGCGTGAAACAAGTCTTTCACAAACGTTAGTGAGCGAATATTATAAATAAATCATTTCGTTTGTATGTTTTCATCTTGAGGCAATAACGCACGGCTAATCAACATAGTACATATGCACATCCATCATAACTCATAATTTAGCAATCTAACATTACTTGTTTTGATAACTGAATTCCATAGTTTGAGCCGTTCAACAAGGTATCATAGTTTTAGTCACAAACCGAACCAAAACCGATATTTCTAATATGGACGGCTTTAGTAAACACAATGCCTTCGGTGCTTCAAATATATTACTTTGGCACAAACTAGTTTGAGAAGGTTCAATTGTCTGAAATAAATTTCTAAACTTGTGGAATTATCAACATCGAGTTCGTAAAAAGACAACTGCTTCAAACAAGTTGTAAAATGTTAAAAGCTAAACAACAGTTTTACCAGATGAACATTCTATTTCATCATGTTCTACAAGATCTGTTACCTTCAGGATATTGTTGTTGCCTAATCCTCTGCAACAGAAGCATTATTGTATACGTCAACAGTAATGGCAACTTGTTAATCTTACATCCAAGCTACATATAAAGAATCGATAACACATTGGTCATATTAGCATCTAGTAATTAGTATAGTATTAAATAAAAATGATTAAAAATTTTTTTTTTTTAAATAAATTGACAACTTAAAGAATTCATTCCTGAAGCATATCGACACTTCCAGACTTCCAGTTCTGTTACTCGGCTAAGGCCTAACCAATCAAATGGCTAGAATGAAAAAAAAACTAACCTTTTTGTTAAATTTCCAAAACAGCCAAAAAGACTAGTCTATAAATAAGGATCGAAAGACGCCTAGGTGTATTGTTTAAAAAAATGGGTTGTTTTTGTAATCATATTTGAAGCAGTAATTATTTATAATACATTTAAAACAGACAATAAGTGTTTAGAATGAACCTGAACTGACATGTTACGACGGGTACAAGAATATTAACTGTTGTGATATCCACCTCCACTATGTAAAAAAGTAATTTTATGACCTGCTACCTATTGCCACCATTAGTTTATTCTACAAACTCATACCGAAAGTTAAGTAACAAACAAAAAGTCCATAAACACACACATAAATTACTTGTTGGAATAAGAGAAAATGTTTAAAACAGTTATAAATGGTGATTTTGACAAATACAATGTTTTTGAAGTCAAAATGACCCTTTTAGGGGTTTTTAAAGTAGGATGTCTAATTCTGACAGAATTAAGTTAATTTATCCATCTAACATCTTTTTGATACGCTGGTTTAACGTTTTCCACTTAAATTTTTCAAAGAATGCCGAGTCCATATGAACAAAAAGACGTATCCAATTTCATATTTCACACACATATAAATAAACATAATACTCCCTCCGTCCCTCTACAAGTGTCATAGTTTGAAAAACACAAAGTTTAAGAAAGTTTGAATGATTGTACTTTTTGATTAACAAATGACTATAATGCCCTTAATATATATAAAAAGACAAAATTTAAAAAAGTTTGAATTATTGATTTGTGTAAGGGTAAAATTGGAAATTAGGTAATAAATTTTGAAAGTGGACATTTACTAAAAAGGAAATGTGGACACTTTCAAAGGGACGGGACGGAGGGAGTAGTAGTCACAAAACACAAAGTAGCACCAATCAAAACTAGAAAAACCTATTTATGTTCTAAACTTCTATATTTGTGAAACCATTTAAACTTGAGTCTACAAGCTAAAACTTGCTGGCTGCAAATTTCCACTTTGATGCAAAAGGACAAAAAAAACCTTAGTATCTCTTGGTTTCATAGCTATGATATTTTGACATCATGCCAAACAACAAAATTTGACAGTTTCACACTTTCAGTTTTTAAAGTTTAACTAACAAGTATAAGGATTTGACCAAAAAGAGCCTATTTATGTTCTAGCTTCTATATTCTTAACTTTACTTATCCTTAGTTGCACTTCTTAAACTTTAACTAACAAGTATAATAATTTGGCAAGAAAGATGAAAAACATACCTCTTTCAATCTTGAAAAACTTTACAAGTGAACCCAGAAGAAACAAGATCACAAACCGCATCTCTTAACCTATAATAATAATCCTCCACCGTATTATAAATCTGATGCGAAATCCTCGCATACGCGGTCACCACCCCAACCTCCGGCTCCCTATAATAAATTTGGTCGGTTTTGGTTACGCGCGTTATTATATTGGAACTAAAACTAAAAGCAAAATAAAATTATTAAAATTGAGGTGGACTAATGTTGGTGTCGGTCGGTAAAACCGGGGCGTGAGGCGATGAGTTTACGGAAATTCGGGTGGTTACTGTCATCTTCGTTTCGGTAAAAGAAATAAAATAAAATAAAGATTTGCATTCGGTCGGTTTATGTTACATTCGTTACGGTATTAGAGCTAATAAAAAGGCAATGATTTACACAAAGTTGGTCGGTTCTCATCATGTTTGTTACGGTACCGGAACTAAGGAACTAAAACAAAAAAATGGTATTCGATCGATTTTTTGTCATTCTTTACGGAACTTAATTTAAAAAAAGTATATCTTTATCAATAAGCTCATGCAGAGTGGCCCAACAGAGACTTTACGGCACCAAAGGTTACAATTTTTATTGTTATATATAATAATAATAATATGAGTTTGGATCATACACAAATGAATTTATCGTGAGAGCTGTATAATAATTAGAATAATTATTATTACACAATAACTTTTAATCTAGATTAATTATTATTACACTATTGTTTTCTATAATATAAGTACTCTAGTTAAAAACTGTAATTACTCTAGTTATTTCTATGTTTAGTATGCTAATTTAATTTGTATCGGATCTCACACTAACGTGTATAAAACTATGAATGGAAAATAATGTGATTTATGGTGGTGCCTTTGTGGTGGTGATAGGAGGACATGGTGGTGGTGGTGGGAGGGTAGAATTAGAGGTGCACAAATCGGTTTTTTTAAAAAAACCGGTTCGGTTATTAACCGGACCGGTTTTTTTCGTCCAGGAAAAAAACCGGTTCGGTTAATAACCGGACCGGTTAATAACCGGTTTTTGTGTATGAAAACCATAATCGGTCAAACCGGTTAGGACCGGTTTAGGAACCGGTTAGAACCGGTTAATAAACCGGTTTTTTTTTTTTTTTTTTTTTTTTTTAAATAACCATTATTTTTTCACAGTATAAACAAACCGGTAACTACAAGGCAAACCGGTAACTACAAGGCAAAACGGACTGACTCCATTCTTTGCTTTCGTTGTTAGGGTTCTTTGCTTGGAAGATTAAAAACACATAACTTTCATTTATAGCTTTTACATTAAAAATACAAACATTAAATCGTTATCGCATATTCGTAACTCAAAAATACAAACATTAAAGAATGCTTAGACACGATTACATTAATAACTTGCTGTTTCTTACTCATTATTTTCCTCGCTACCCGATCCCGAGCTATTCCTTAGGTAATCGTCGTACGCGGCTTCTTCATCGGTCATTGGTTGAGTGTGTCCTTGATTGACCTCGTCTTCATACAAGCCCGCCTCATAGTCCATTTCCCCCTCGAGTGAGCGTTGATATTGTGCCCTATCTAAAGAGTCCAAGTAATCCTTGTAGCAAATAGACATCTCTACAGCTGGTGGAGTGAGTCGAGTCCTCCTAATCGATATAACCCTGCCAGAAACAGAAAATGCAGACTCCGAAGCTACCGTGGAAGCTTGGACCGTTAGTAAATCTTTGGCCATGGCGGCGAGGATCGGAAACTCATCCTCCTTACCTCTCCACCAAGCCAGCAAATCAAGACTTCTAAATTCATCTGGAGTCATGTGTTTCACAAAGTTGGTACCACCATACCTTCCAAGTTCACTGCTTGGGGTGTTTACCTTTTGACGTTTACCGGCGTCTTCCCAAATCATGTAGTACATCCCCATTTCAAAGTCGGTTTGGGATTGGGATTGGGATTGGGCAACAGCTCTTAACGAGTCATGAATTTGGGAAGACGACCCGTATTTTGTAAGGTAAACATCATACATGTTAGACAAGGTGGTGTTGAAAGCATTCTTTAAAGTTTGGTTATAATAGGGGTTTTGATCGTCGTTTAACTCTAGCTCATCACAAATTTTTTCTATTAAAGCTTCAACACCACCAACATTTATGCAAGGGTTTAACGCAGCAGCACATGTCAAAACAGCGGGTAGTTGTTGAAAATATTTTCTAAATTTTTCTTTCATTTTTACACCCATATCAAAATAAGGTGCACCCCTGCAATGAAGTTCACTCAACTTTGTGCACATGACAGCAATTTTTGGTAAAGCAATGGGGCTTGTTGGATAGTAAACCCCGGATAAACTAGTTGTGCAAGATTTAAAAATTTGAAGGACCTCCGTAACGATCTCAATCAATAACCAGTTTCTAGGATCGTACGGTGCACATTTACCCCTACTTGACATTATTTGATGAAACGCAATTAGTGATTCTTTTTGTTGGATGGCTTTCTCAAACATATCACAAGTCGAGTTCCATCTTGTTGGACAATCCCAATTGGGCCCCAACCATTGACAATTAGCTTCATCACAAAATTTTTTGTATCTTGAAAATGTTTTATTGTTGCTAAAAACATCTCGTAACATTCTTTTAAAATTGTTTCTTTGCGTTTCGATCACGTTTAACCCATCTTGCACGGCCAAGTTGATAATATGTGCAATGCATCGGCTATGAAAAAACGCTCCATCACAAATAGGTTTATACTTTAATTTTAAATGGCCAACCGCGGCCGTATTGTTGGACGCGTTATCAAACGAAATTGAAAAGATTTTATGTTCAATCTTGTATTGTCGAATGACTTTATCCAAGAGTTTAAAAATATTTCTACCCGTGTGCGGGTAATCAAACAATTGAAACGCAACGGTTCGTTTCATCATTTGCCACGACTCGGGGTCAACCCAATGAGCCGTCACACAAATGTATGAGTCGGGCGAACCATTAGGTACTGACCACACATCCGTTGTTAAGTTTACACCAGTTTGTAAGTTTGAAAAGTATGAAATTAGTTCGGATTTAGCGTTTTTCCAAGCTTTAAGACAATCTCTTCTAAGGGTCGAACGACTTACGTGTTGGTAGCGTGGTTGAACATACTTTTGCATCATCTCCGTGAATTGAGGGTTGTCGAAGTGGTTGAAAGGAAGTGTATTTTGAATCACAAAGTTTGAAAACTGTTGACGTACCGCTTCAAGGTCGTACGTAAACACCGTTCCTTGATTCGTCATCTCCGGCTGCGAACTACTTCCCGATTCGTCCTTCAAGGCCTTGCAAAAGGGCCTTTGTACATGCGCTTTTAAAGTGGAGTTTGCATCTTTGCCATAAAACTTCAAACAATGTTTGCATCGAGCTTTTTGGCTACCGTTAGACATTTCGCATAGGTCGAAATGTTGCCAAACATCTTGGTTTCGTTTCGTGGGGATGACCCGAACGACCGTTTCTCCCGTGTTCGAGGCACCCATGTTGACGGATGAAGTAGCACTTTGGGAGGCCATGATAATCGACTACGAAATAAGAGCGTATGGAGTGGTAATGTGGTATAATAGAGCGTGAGATAACAAAATAATCGCGTATGAAATAAACGTTTAGAGCGTTTGGAGCGTTTGGAGTTGTATAATCGAGTGTGTTCTAACCAATATCCAACCTAAACTATATATAGATGTTTGTGGGGGTAGAATGGTAAATAAAAAAAAAACGGTCAAAAAATGAAAAAAACGGCTATATAGCCGTTTCTCAACGGCATTAAACCGGTTTTAACCGGTTAACCGGTTACTAAAAAACCGGTTAACCGGTTTTTCTAAAACGGTCATAAACCGGTTTCTTAAAAAAACCGGTTAACCGGTTTTTTAGTAACCGGTTAATTAAAAAAAACCGGTTTTTTTTATAACCGGTTTCAAAACCGGTTTGGGCTCTAAAAAGTATAACCGATATACAAACCGGCGGTTTGTAAACCGGTCAAACCGGTTTTAAAAAAACCGGTTTTTTAAATAACCGGTTTCCGGTTTAAACCGGCAAACCGGTTCGGGGACCGGTTTTTTTGAACACCTCTAGGTAGAATGGTGATTGTGAATTATGTTGAAAGTTGGTGAAGAGTGAGTCATCAAAGAAATTAAAAATAGAAATAGACAAGAGCCGGCCTAGAGTATAAAACTATGAACTATAAAGAAATGTTTTAAGTGATAAAAATATTGTAATATAATATTAAACATGGTAAATGAAACAAAAAAAATGTTTTTTTTTTTCACATATTCGAATTTGAGAGTGAGTACGAATGAAGAAGATGAGAATAGCTAAACATGTATGTATGTTATTATAGTTATATATCGTGTATGATTTAATTTTTTCGTGGTATATATTATAAGCACACAATCAAAAACACCAAAATAGACCTCCTTCACAAGCTGAAGAAAAGCCGCCAACAAAACAACACCTACATAAAGTTAAAATCACACTAATTTGATCACCCTATCATTTTATATTTGGATCAACGTGTATATCAAAGAAAACCTAACAATTTTATATCGCCAATAATCTCTTTAATATTCATCTATTTTCCTTCAAAGATTCTATTGTTCATCTCTTTTCACATTCTTTAACATGCAATAATAATTATCCCATGAAACACCTATTTCTCCTGTCTCGGAGCCCCACGCTTTTATGCCACTCCAAAAAGTCAAGATCCAAAAAATCACAAATGGGAGTTACATTCCACCATTTATATTGTCCTAAACCACACCACCAAACAAAACAATTTGATATAAAATGATTGTATGAATTTTACAGTGGAAATATCCAATGGAATAGTAACCAAGTTTCAAAATTGTTCCAATTAGGCCATTTATGCAATATTTTCCTAAATTGGGTCATTAAATCTTCAAATCGAGTCTCACCGATATTTTTGTGCGCCAAGAAAGAAATTGATGATAAGATGTGGGGGTCGGAATTTGCAATACATGTAATTAAATTTATTTTTTTTAAATGTTAATTATATTAAAATTTAAAAATAAAAAATAAAATTCACGTCGTCACTCAATGTCAACATAAAAAAAGATAAAAATATTTCCTATGTGAAACAAAAAAGAAAAAAGGCTAAAAAAACATGTTAAAACCTTTAATTTAATAAAATATGAAACTTGAGTAACTTAATTGAAACACTTTTTAAAGTTGAGTGACCTAATTGAAACATTTT
Organism: Bidens hawaiensis; assembly: GCF_021521415.1. NCBI lineage: Eukaryota > Viridiplantae > Streptophyta > Magnoliopsida > Asterales > Asteraceae > Bidens > Bidens hawaiensis. The sequence continues at coordinate 8,635 of NW_027493570.1, read as the reverse complement.
TGAAATTTGGTTACCACTCTATGAAATTGCCCCATTGTAATATGCTAATTGATAACTTTATTTTAGTTTTATTTGTTGTTCCTAAATTTAGAGTGAACAACGATTTTCGTCCTTGTGTTTTGTCCAAATCTGCGGTTTTAGTCCAATAGTTTCAAATTTGCGAGTTTTATCCCTGTGGTTTCATTTCACTTACAATTAAACCCGGCCCACTAACTTCGTTAAGTCTGGTCGTTAAACACATCAGCGTGCCTCTCACGTGAGGGGCAGTTTTGTCCCTTTTTTCTCTCGAACATAAAAGCGGGTCGGGTAACGTTTAACAAAATAATAAGTGGAAAATTTGAGTTGTTACAGTTGACCTCAAAATATTCACCGAAAACATAAAATAAATATTTTGAAAAAGTTAGGTATACGATGTCACGTTAGATTTTCTTAAAAAACATATGTAAATCAGAACGTACTTTTGGGAAAATGAACCAACTAGACTCGAGATACATACACAATATATTTATTTAACATTGCTCGAAAGGTTTTCACCATCTCAATCTGCGGTGAGTCGTGTGTGTGTGTGTATATATTTGAATTCGGTGACCGCAGACATACTTAATTTATATTAGATATCGTGATAAATAATTATAAATTGAAACTATCTAAAATCATTTTAATTTAGATCTTTTAAACGAAGAATGACTCGCATAACATCTTGAAGAAACATTAAAAAAAATGTCGAAATCGTCTCTCACCCATGATAATCTTCCCAAGGAAATCTATAACCAATATATTTTTATTGTTTATATTACGTAATATAAAAAAGTTGGTGTATAAAATTATGTGTATCTAATCAACTTATACGTGCCAGTACTTAGTTTTACACGTGTCATGTCGTTCGTAAGGGCTTCCATGAAAGGCACTAATGGATAGAAGTGTAACCCTCTTCAAACATCACTGGTGAATCGAATATGTTTAGTTTATTCACTAATTACAATCTTGAATTCGCTCCAAAACAAAATGTAGTTTTCATGTTTTGACCATTCTTCATAATTAAAGCTCTAAATTTGGAAACGGTTCAGTACAAACATGTTGTCCACCAAATTCATGTTTTTATAGAACTTCATTTAAGGTGTCGGGACGAAAGCAACTACTCGATGTCTCTAAAAGACATAAACATAAATTTAGTGTTTTAAATACAAAATAACATTTGTTTTATAAATAATTTCACATACATTCCATAAAATTTACCAAATACCATATATATCCAAAGGAAACACTTTATTTTGTATCGAATCAAGTAAAACATTTATATCAAAAAATTCAATATAGGAAAGGAAAAAAATACCATAGGAAAAGTTGGTAAAGTAAAGTAGTCGACAAAAATGAAAATAAGGCATAAAAAGGTTAAAATATTTGTAAAAATAAAATTTAAAGATTAAGTGTGAAATGGTTATATTATAAATTATTTTTTACAAAAAACATAATGGATATATATATAGATATCATATTTTGATAACTTTAAAAGAACATATAATATTTACATATATATTTAGATATATATATGATATTTAAAAAAGAATCTTACGTTTTGGTCGAGAAAAATAACAAATAATTTGTTTTCACGGAGGACAGGCCACACAAACTCAGCTCAAACAAAAGACAGGGTATCCAAAACTCCATAGTGTGTGAGTGATGAGAAAGAGTCACTAATAGAATGCGCATCCATAATCAACTTTACCTTCAATTATAACACAGATAAAAAATGAATTTGATATGCATGCGTGTAGTTTGAAGATCTGATGTTTGTAGTCAATAATATTTGTAGTATCAAGCAACTTAAAATTTCAAATTGGTTCAGGTCTGATAACTATATTATTAGGCTTAATAGTTTTTTATGAGCTAGATACTTGGGCTATGATACAACTCTAATTTGCCTTCTTTGTCATAAGTTAAATAATAAGTCAAGTAGGCTTAGCAGTACAATATGGGTTGGGTTGCAAACTTGAAATTTGATTTTAATTCAATGATTGAATTGAGGCATGCGTACTGATAATGCGTTTAGTATGAAATTATGAAAAATGGAAGTACTGAGATTTCTGCCTTCGTAAATTAGCTTCTACATTTCATGATGAGTTATGTACCCTTCTAGATTTTATTTTATCATATCTTACAAATTTCAAAGTTCTAAAAGTACCATATAAACAAATTCCATAATGAATGTTAAAAATAAGCCATCAAAGAAAACTCACGGTATACAATCACTTACAAAACTTTAAAGCACACTAACACAATTAACCGAATAACAAGTTGGTATTTGTGAAAATTTGCAACCACATAAAAAGCATAGAACATGAACAATTGATTGACGGTGCATGAACGATCTTCGGATATTGCACGTGCCGTCAAGTGGTAGTTAAAGATATGATTGATATGTATGATGTATGTATGAATATATATGATGTATGAATAATGTATGTACGATATGTCGATGGGACGTGAACGCTCTTCGGAGATTGCACGTATTGTCAAGGAAAATATGTAAAGGACATGTATGTTATAGCAGTACGAATGTAGGGAACCGACCTTAATAGTATCGGCGAATGAAGGGAACCAACCCTAATAATATCGGCAAAGTTAATAGAGCGAAATGCTGTTAAAACATATATGTACGAATGGAAGTATTAGGCAAGTATGAAAGAAAAGACGAAAGTACGAATGTATGTACGTATGTAAGTAAATATGATGGTGTGTACCTTCGGGTGCATATGTCAGTATGTGGATGTATTGTATGTCGTCTGATTAACTAGAACTCACTCAGCGTAGCTGACTTTTAGTATGCATGCATGTAGTAGAATGAGGCAACTTGCTTGAGGGGAAGCACATGGCACGGATTTGACGACACTGGAATCTCAATGAAGTGTTATGTTATGATGTTTTAAAAGACAATGTTTTATGTTTAAATAATTTGAATGCCCATTAAGACAAAAAAAGATGGTTATGTAATATAATGGTTTGAATGTTTTAATATTCCGCGAATGTTTTTATTAACTCTGATATTATGAACTGTGTTTATGAGTAAATCCAACGTTAAAGTGAGGCACCGGTAACGGGGCCTTATATACTCTATGACAAGAAAAAACAGAAAAAACAAGTAACAAACATAGAAAAATTTACAAAAAAACCTAACCTTTTGACTAAAGCTATACTGCAATTTACAATAGCAGTCATGCCATACACCTTATTTTTAAATCAAAAGAGAGAGAATTAAAACAAAATTTGACCAAGTTAATATATCCATATCAATTGCCTTAGACTTGTAACCATGATCACAATTAACAAGAATAATTTTAAAATCAACCCGAAGCCGTTTTCTCCCTAGCCAAATTGATTATTTTTTTAAAAAAATAACCCCTTTGAATACGAACCAAAATGACACATAACTTTACAAAAAAAACTATGTTGAGCGTGTCTATTATTTCGAAACTTATTCATGTCTTGTCATTATCACACTTTTGTAGCCTGAAAACATGTTCATAAAACATAAGACCTATATATTACGTAGGAGTCAAACATATCCTCTTTCATGAAAGAGTTACATCACCCATGTGAAGACAATTATTTAAATAAAACAATTCATCTAAGTTTCAGAAGAAACCGAGATTTGAGATAATTAACAAATTATAAGTTTATAAATCATTGTAAAATATGACAAAGAACCTGAATCAAATCAACATTTTTTTAAAAGACAATTATATAAAAAGACACGCTTTGCCCAAAATCCAAATCACCATTTTTTTAAAAAGACCCATCGTGACCTGAAAAAAACGAACCAACCCCATTATGATAACCAAAAAACTAACCCAAACAGATTTAAAAAGTCCAAAAACCAAACACATTCGTTCATTTATCCACCGTCGGTCGGGGTGTTACATGATTTTAAACACTTGGAACAATCGCTTAACACTTGTTTCAAATGTGTATGGCTTTTATTCGGTTTACTCGTTTAAAAACTGTTTAAATATGAAAAAAAAAACTGTTTAAAAACTTGGAACAATCTGTTAAGTCTTGTTTCAAATGTGTATGAGTTTTATTTAATTTACTCGTTTAAAAACTGTTTGAATCTGGAAAATAATAAAATAATTATTCAGTTTAAAGCTGAACCGAATTCTTATTCGGGTTTTGGTTGCCTTTGAACCATAGCTAATTCGGTTCAGTTTGGTTTATGTTTTCACCCAGATAAAATTTCAATCAGATAAACCCAAACAAAATACTAAACCCCCCCACCCCCCACCCCACACACACCAAAAAAAGAACATTGTGCTACCCACGAGTGAATAGTAATAATCGAGACTAAACTGTTTTTGAAACTCAAAAACGGAAAATTTGGTTGCGGGTTTGGTGTAAGAATAAAAAGGTTCATAGTATTAGCATTAGTATTTCATTGCAAAATAGGTTAATGAATTATATAAAACTATGGATAATGAAAATTTTTAAAACCATACAATTTCCTAATGCAGCGACATCCCAACCAACTCCTCTTACAGTTTGAGTTTTGCTCATTGTGATTCGTCTATTACCAGCACACTGTAAGGTGGAAATTACATTATACTTAGGAAGATTCTTGTATATAGACATTGAACATTTTGTAATTAGAGTATTATATTTGTATTATTTAGAATGATTTCATTTCCATATTGGTAGGGATAGTTTGTTACATGAATTAATTTATATTGTATATTCTTACGTGTGTAATCTCAAGCAAGCATAAGACATTTGTAAACCTTCATGGTATCACAACCAAATATTATCAAAACCTAATTTATTTATTTTTTTTCTTGCCGCCTGTCTTTCTCCCCTATCACAATGACTGGCTCTTCACAAACACCATCAACTGATGTTAAATCGTTACATCCAGTTTATACCATCACCAATATTCAAAACAAGATTCAACCTCTCGATGGCGAAACAATCACCTACTCGACTTGGACGGAATTGTTCAAGCTTCACGCCAGAGGTTACAAAGTCTCACACCATATAGACGTGTCACACCCCGACTAGGTAGTTGCGGAAGCGTATTACGGGAATGTAACAGATAACACTGGTATCAACAACATTGTTTATAAAGAAATTCATAAACTAATTTACATCATAATACATGGGTTGGTACTAATTACAAACTAGATGAGAAAAACACATAACCGGTTTACGAGCTTCTTATACAGTATTATATCAGCGTCTATTCACAGCTATTCAACTTTCTTCCTAACACCAAGCATGTAAGCAAATCATTCCACTTTTGCTTTACCGGAAAAGCATGTTAAAACGGGTCAACTACGTCTAGTTGGTGAGTTTCAAGTTTCACGAGTTTCAATGAAATCAGTACACGAGTTCGTAAAGTTTACAGTGTGTATGTATATATGTCTGTGTATGATGCATTATACTAAGCCACAAGTGAAACCGAAACGAGCTATACTGCATGGCCTCTCCTGCCCATGCACTCCTGTTGGCATTTAACAGCCAATTTTGCCCAATGTATGTACTATGTCTAACACCACATAGCAGTATGTAAATATATAATGACAATGTGCAACTGGTTTTACATATGTTCCGGCTTACCCCACCGGCTCTGTCACAGTTGGGTTTGTCAAACCGATAGTACTATCCACACGCCACCGGCACGAAGTTAATCACTTGTGTTTGTGGGGACTTGTCAAGTGTTAGTACTTAGATAATCCACATCATCACACGTTTTCAAGTATAACAGTTTATGTAAACATGCTTTTCACCCCAAAAGTTCGTAAAACAGTTTAGAAAGTGGGGGTCGTGAAACTCACCTTATCGTAGTTCGCACAGAAATCACGTATCAAATAGTCAGATGTCTCGTTTATAGCCTGATTCCTATAAACGGTATCGTATTGTTATTACTAGTACAGTGTTTAAGCTAAGTCGGGCTGTATAGATAATCTAGGTATAGCTGTTAGGCCCAGAACATGACCATAGTCTTAGATTGTGACGTTGTATACTATGAAATGTTTAAAACTGGATTTGGCTCAGTTTCACCGTTTTCCGAGCCTAGCTCAGTTGATCGTTTATACGTTTCGGGATTAGGTAAGATCACATAAAACTTAATTAAATATATTGATTGATAAAATAAGTTGATTTATGAGAGAATTTTAAAGTTTCGGTATCTGGTTTGATTGCAGGGCTCGTTTCCGTTTTCACACGGGTTTGATTATACAAAACGCGCACAATGCACCCGAATTGTTCGGAATTCTCGTAAAAAGTTTGTTTTTATTAATATCATTCAAAAATATGATATTTGACCACTTTTGACATTTTGACATACCAGTCAGTCCGTTAAACACAAAACTGCCGGTTTCGTTAAAACAATTATAATTTAAATCTTTAATTAATCCTAACTAAATATGTACTTATATATAAATTATGCAAATTTTTGTAAAAATACATTAAGACATGGAGAATTTTATAAAAATATTTTCAGAAATTTTATGATTATTTATTTATTTATAAAAATTCATTTAATAGGTTATAATCGTGTAATAAATGGCCCGTTTATATCAAACGACCTCCGAAAAATCCGATAATTTTTACCAATGACCTCAATGTTATTACATAGCCCCTGAAAAATTTCCAGAACCTAAATCTTTTGACAAAATGCCTTTTTGTGCGTTTTTCGGCTGTTAAAATTCGGTTAAGCCATGATCGAACAAACCATACTTAGGCATTTTCAATGATTCCCAAACTTTACCAGTGATCTTACCATCACATATTAAACTCCAAAACCAAGTTTCATAATTTTTCAATATGTTTAGCTATTTTTCCCAAATAAACGCTCATAAACGGGAATAAATTCACCAAATATTCTCCGTTTATCGAAAAATTACCAAATTTGAACAGGGACTCATTTATATGATCCCTAATGTCCCTGCAAATTTTCACAAGCTAACAACAAGCACGTCACAACCTAATACTAAACAGCCCCTAAACGAGTATTACGGGTTTACCTTGTCGGTTTTCGATGAATTTTGCTAGCTTAAACGACTTTCCGGGTCTCGGGTTGCAAACTCAGTATATCTACATATCATATAACATCAAACCAAGCATAAATCATCCATGTAACAGCCTTGATAATTAGGGTTTCGGTTTTGGGTTCAAACCGAACTTTCTAACCGTAAAAACGTTGTATTCATGTTCTAATCCGCGTTTTTGACCAAAAAAGTATATGTTCCTGGTTTGTAAACATGTTTAACATCAAAACATAATTTTACTTGATTTTTAGGGTTTTTGGATGGTTAAACATGTTTAAAACTAACTAAAACATGTTTATATATTAATTATATGCATCAAACTTGATTAAATCTTTATAAACTTTGATCTTACCTTAGGGTTTTTGAAAGGGAGTTGAGAGAACAGAGGTTAGAGCTGCTGGACTTCAAATGTTTTGTAAATTAGAATGAATGAAAAAAAAACTTAAGAATGAAGTTATGTAAAAAAAAGAAATGTATAGTTTGGTGGATTTCCGATCGGAACTCTTTAGAAGCCCTTAATGGGCTGTTTTGGCCCATTAAATTATACATACAAGCCCAAACATGAAAAGCCCATTTCAAATTTAGTCCGGGTCCGGTTTTTCGCAAGAAAATTAATTCGGGTATGAGAAATAGCGCAAAAACGCTTGTTTTTCAGCTTATTTTTGTAAAATAAGAAAAACGTACTGACTCGTTGTAAAATTCCAAAATATTTTCACGGATTGCTTAGAACATGTCATATAAGTGTTTTATAAATCTTTTTCGGCTTAACGGATGCTACAATGCTTGTTTTGACATTAACGATTGCGTTTAAGCTTATAGCGTATCGATAAACGAAACCTTTTTCGTTTAAAGAGTTTTAAACGTACCGAGGCCTAAATATCAATATGTTAGCCTCTATAACATATATATAACTCGTATATGACCCTTCAGTATGTATACGGTCATAATTAGTATCGGTCGGTTACTCGTTTAAGCACTACGAATTAACCGATTTATCGTTTACTTGTTACGTAATGAATATAGTATACCTCGTTTTGCCATGAATGTCACAAGACGATACGCCTCCACCGGCCAAAACGGATCCGACTTACGAGTCGTGGTCGGAAATTGATGCCATAGTCCTTCAATGGATCTATGGTACGTTATCCCGCATCCTTTTGTCTCGAGTTTTGGAGAATGATTCCACTGCTCAACAAGCATGGGATCGAGTGAAAAATATTTTTTTAAGCAATAAGCAATCACGAGCTGTGGTCCTCGAGACCAAGTTCACAAATATGACACTCGCTAAATGTTCCTCCCTTGAAGATTATTATCAGAAACTGAAAGAACTGGCCAACCAACTTGAAGATGTTGACCACCCGGTTGAGGAATCGCGACTCGTTATACAACTTGTGAATGGTTTGCGACCAGAATATGCTGTGGTAGGGGCCCTTATCAACCAAAAATCCACTACATGGGATGAAGCTAGAACTCAAATTGACTCTGAAAAGCAGCGAATGGAAGCTCAGAGTGCTACACAAAACCAATCTCAATCGGTTTTGGTTGCTACTCAAGCCACGGCTCAACATGCCTAACCTGGCCCCTCAACTCAAAATCAC